>NW_028328164.1:0-47613 GCF_054136105.1 Typopeltis vanoorti
GTTTCTATTCTAAAGATGATACGAACATTTTATTTCATAACATATTTAATTATCTACAAAAACCAAGAAACCTTTTTTACAAAGCTGACTAACCAAAACCAAATTTACTGCATTCCTGACTCCAAGGATATTTGCTTACAGTTTCATGTCAAGATGCGTCACAGATTTTAAAGTACTTTTAAAATAAAAGAAAAATAGCAAGCCTTTGATGAGTTGAGGTACAGTTTACTATCACTATTTATAAAAGAATTAATCCTATCCCATAATTTAGTCCATGTAAGTTATATTATATGAAAATATTGAATATAAAATATTCTACATTATTTCAAACCCGCATGTATGCTAAAACCTGGAAAGTTTCGAAATTTATACCAGACAGATTATGAGAATACGATCTAGGCAACTGGAATTGCGCTAGTTTACACTGTTTAAAAGACATAGACGTTGCACACGTGTCCATATACTCGTGGTGACTTTTTCATTGGTGCATTTTATAAACGTTTCACTGCCCTGTGTCATAGAAGCATTGAAAAATAAAAGACGAATATTTGAACCTATCTGCTTTATTATTTTATTTAATTTATATAACAGTAATAATTTCTTAGGAATAGTTTACAATAAGATATTAAATCAGTTGTCCGTTAAACAGTAATTTTTCATTCAAAATAAAAGAGGATTCCAAATGTATTCCTCATTTTGCGAGAGGTGAAGAAATAATAGTTTGCAAATGAACAACACGCTGTCTCTTCCTGTTGGCAACAGTATTTCTGATGATAAATAATTAGAAGAGGATGTTTCTTAATGAGGGGTTTATGGCACTGAGAGTATAATAAGAGATCTTTATCGCTAGATGGTGGATGTCTGGTTAAGTATTCGCATGAGGAGACGATCATAGTGTATTCTGTTAAATCTTGACGTTTGATTCAGGTTTAGAGTCATCATTATAAATCAGTTATATTATATTTTTTATATATAATTTCACATAGAAGCACATTATACGCGTAATTATATAATGAATTTGCAGCCTCCAGAATGCTTTCGACGATGAGTTTTTGATTAGAAAGGCATATCTGCTTTCTATGCAGAAACAAAGGAAATGAAGACAGTTGGATTATATCGAAATATTTGAAAAGTGAGGCCGATAAGAATCATATTATTAGTGAAGGTTTTGCGTCATAGATCGATGAATTCATACTGAAATGAATTGTAGAAAATGAAAACGTCTCACCTTTAAATACAAGTATAACAAATATTTGTTTTCGAATATTATGTACATTCTGAGCTTTTGGTTTATATTATTACGTACTTAGGGAGGAGAAATTCTGTTGAATAGCTGTGTGTATTTTTATTATGAATCTGGGATGAATTTTTCTATTTGAATTTATCGGAGAGATCTTGTAAATTCAAATTTTAATGATACTGAACAGAAATTCAGAGGTTCAGATTAATTTTTATTTTGCGTTTATTCTTTGAAACACATTGCATTCGATTCTTTTAGTTCGGTTAATAATTTGATTCTTCACCTTGGTTAAAAGAACTACTCAAATCTCCAAACGACAGTCAGATGGATCAATGTCACACAAACTTAATCTGATTTCGTTTTAGATTGGGATTGATTAGGTTGGCCATATGTACATCTAATAAAAGTGTTTAATCCTGTAGGGTAAAATTTGATTTCCTTTAATTCCCTGTTAACTGTTCGTTTTTTGATATCAAAGAACAGTATTTAACTTTTCGTTTTTAATTTTTATCTTTATTTTGCCATACATGATTACCAGCGAGCACATTAAACAACGGTAGACCATATTGAAATTAAATAATAAAATTTTAATTAACTTTTCCCCCAATTCAGCGGTAAAATTAATTTGAATATTTCTTAAAAATTCATAGGTTCATCCTTTTCAGGAAAAATTGATAGAGTAGTTTGCTTATTTATGAGCACTTCGCACGATTCGTAATGTATAAATTGTCTGTATATATTAACTTTTAATATCGGTACATTTTGTTGTAAAATCTAGTTCGGAATTTAATCAAGGGCATGAAAATCCTTTAAAATCCTTATCATCAATTAATAATGATGGCGATTTACAGGACTCAAAGTGAAACCTAAATGTTTGTCTTTTATATTTTCTTTCAAACCAGGGATAACGGTCAGAAAAGTGCGTGTGTGTGTGTGCGCGCGCGCCCACACACAAACACATGCTAGTTCAGATATGTAGATCGCAGAACCTCAGAGGTGCTTCGGCAGAATTTCAGCCATCGAAAACCACAGAGAAAGAGTCATGAATGTCACAAACATTGTAATGCAGCAGATGAATTTAAAAAATCTTAAACACCATAAATTTCTTTAAAATTTCTAGTTTATTCAAATTTTATATAGGAAGAGGTTTATTTATTTATTTTTATAGTTACTGAAATCGTATAAAATTTAAGACGTACTTCGTGTGTAGTGTCGAGTACAAATACAGGCCTTTCTCCCCCCCCTCCTCCTCGAATGAGATTTTGACTAAGCCAACTTCATTTAATAAGCTTATAAATATGCTTTGTTTTGAAGAATACACTCTAACCAGTTTATATTCCAAACCATATGAACTATTTTATCTTCTAACGTTATTAACGCAGTTTCACTTCGTTTTCAATTTCGTTATCTGAAAATTAGAAAATTTGCTTAGTTGAACAAAGGTACAGAGGAAAGTACAGTTGTCTTAAAATATAATGATTTAAAAATAAACAATACTTGCGAATATATTATCTCTGATATTTGTACTGTATTATGCAGTTCGTTAATTAATTATGTAGATAAAACTGCTTTCTATCGCTCCAGAAAACATGATCGTATTTTAAGACGAAAACGAAATGAATTCCTCATGGGAATATTATAGAATTCATCAAGAAGCAGTAGTTATTGTGATTCACATTGCTAAAGGAAAATGAACGAAATTTGTCCACTTAAATGCCTTCAAACGTTTCATTCAATTTTGATGTTTACTTTTTTGTAGTTATTTGATTAAAAGTTTATTCCCAGCATTACAATGAATAATATATAATACATTTAACCCAGTAATTGCAGAGTAGGATATTTGTTACTGTTACTATTGAACATTCAGAAAGCAATGATTTAGAGCTTCATATTTCACTCTCTAGGGAAGCTTTAGAACGCTCATCAATATTGAAAGCAGTCAATTATTCTTCACGATATCTTTGAAACTTAAATGTACAAGAAAATGTTTATTTCACTTATATACGGTGGTTAATAAGTCCACAAAAGGGTGTTAAAATGTGAATAACTTTTTTTATTATTTTTTTTTGTCATTTAAATTTGTTTTCATATATTCTACACAGCATTTGAAAAATAATCAGGGAAATGTTCATAACCCAACAACGAAGCACAATCGTTTAATTTTTTTTTTTTTTTGAAATCTGCACATTTTTACGCGTAAATAATTTTGCTCTGATCTACACGGATTTGGCAGGATCTGAAATTATCCACATTGGCTCCCGATTTCTTCCTATGGGATTACTGGAAAGAAACAATCCATAAACAATCGTACAACTGAAGGAGAAGATTCGAACATGAATTAAGATTCTGCTGCCGGATATATTGTCAGCTCTCATGGAAAATGCTGTAAGGAGGGGCTCACCTTTGTGAAGCCGAAAATGGAAGGTGTTTCGTTATTGTGGGTTTTCATAACTAGTAAAAAATCAACAGTTTGTGGGTCTCATTATAACAAAAAGAATATATAAATAAATACGTTTTTAAATATTTAAACCCATTAGTGAATTATAGGCCAGTTTTTTTGAAAATACACGCTAACTACATGACAATAGTATATTTCTTAATTATAATCAGCACAGAACATTTCTGCGCTATTGTGATCTATTTTCCAAAGATCCATAAACTGAGAATATCCTTATGATATATATATCGTATATCGTAAGGATATTTATGATATCCTTATGATATACGATATCCTTATGATATATACGATATATTTGTATAACATACGTAATATAAAATGGTATATTATACAAATATATAATCTTGTGTAGAATATAACACTTGACCAGAGGTATATCATCAATGAAATACTTGAAGAGTATTGCCGTCTTGGATTGAGTTTTAATTATTACTACAACATTCGTTGTATACATCATGGTGCTGAAGTTCTACCTACACGAAGGAAACAAATCAAATTCCTTCCATGTTAACAGTGCGACAGTAGGAAAAATGGTTTACTAAGATAAACTGAAATGTAGATTCTTTACAAATAAGAAAAATCTCATCTTTCCTATAGATTTAGCAAATTTCAAAAATAGCACAAGAATATAACTTGAATGATCATATTCGTCCAATTTATGATATAGACCATTGACGGTTATTCAGTATACTCTCTGTGTGCTATAAAAGTTTATGTCCTTTATAGAAACTTTTGTAAAGGTTTATTATGAAAACGTTTACATAAAATAATGGTAGAAAAGTTCCTTTTTATTTCATTTATTTTGGAATAAAAATTGTAGTAGCGTCACCACGAAAACTACGGGAGATGTTGCATGCATTTTGAAATTGTTTTCATTCGTAGGTACGTACGTATCGAGTAGGTATCTTTAACCCACGATTTCTTATTAACAATGATGCACTCTCATTGGATCGGATGCTTATCATTTTATTATCCGACATTTTCAAATATTAAGTTTTACGTGCTTATTTAAACAGAAATATACATTAAGCAAGGAAACTGTGAAAAAGGACTTTTTGATGGTTCTACCATTTTACCAATAAATGCTGCGGCTGCAACAATACAACTCTTAATTTTTACTTAAGGATTATAATAAATCAATGTATGTATTAATAGAGTGTATGAATGTATTTGAATTAAAAAAAAATAAGAATGTCACTGTTTTATCAGACTATTGATTTTTCATTCTCAGAACTGCATTCACCCCTTTTGACAAAGTAATCATGGAACTCTTCTAAATTATCGAAATAATTTACATAGTTCACAAAGTGTAAACTATGTAATCTATCTCTATCAGAAGATTTATTTTACAAATACACTTTGAAATGAGGTTCTTTCATCTAGAAAATAACTGTGGCAATTTACTCATGTTAAATAAGTGTTGGTAGTATAAAAGATCAATACTTCCTATATATGTGTATTGTGTGATGTACGACATGAGAAGTTCAAACTTTATTGCTAATATGTTTATGTGCATTACCCATTTGTTCAAAGGTTTTGATAAAACTTTCATAGTATGAGGGCTAAGTGAGTTTGCTTGTCATTCATGAAGTGGTAAATAGGAATGATATTTGTAAGACCACCACCAGCTTTTCGACCTCCTCATTTGGCATGGACATTTTTATAATTGTTTGCTAATATTATTATTAACCATCATCTATTAAGGTTTTAATGTCCTATACCTTTATAGCCTCTCGTGCGTGGAATTCACAAGAAAGAAACATAAAATGAATATGTGAAATGCATTCTAATTTGTTGAATTTAAAATAAATATATCTAATTTCTTTACACATGTTGAGTGCCTTCAAAAATTAACCGTCAAGTTAATAGCTTTGAATAAATATGTGCTTTCTATGTGTTGTGTATGTACTTTAATTTCTGTATACATATATTCTGATTAACACTGACTGGAAAAAATTTATTTTAGCAACAGGTATTTCGTGATTTTATTTCCACTCCTGGTTATCTAAACTGATAAGCGTATCTTTTCCTTAACCCACATTCTTGTTTTATAAAAATCCCAATTAGAACATACATGCTTATTATTGTCTTTAGGAGAAAAATAAATATCCTTGATGGTGCAATCTCAACAGGTGTCAGAATATTTTTGAAACATAGCTGAATGGAATAGTGTTTCGATATTATCATGGTACTGATATTAAGGTATTCTATGCTTGCATCCTTATTTATAAAAGTCCTAGTTTTATATTTCGTAGAAGACTTGTCTAACCTTGAGAGGTGTACATGTATCTTTCAATACGCTGCTATACGGATAGTTCGTTGTAAATGATTGAAGTACATGTTCTTCAAATATTTATTGACATATAAAATATAAAATACATGTGAATATCATAAAATATGTGAATATCATAAAATATGTGAATATCATAAAATATGTGAATATCATAAAATATCTGCGAATATCATAAAATATCTGCGAATAATATATCCATTCACCTAAACATGATTTATCTTAAAAATCATTTACTGATATTAAAATATTTGATTTCGTCAAGAATAACTGGATGACGCTTGAAAGTTTATCTTCTGAATCTGTAAAGCAGTACTGGGATTCAAGAGAGGAGGCGCTGTAAATCTGTAAAGAAAGAAAATTTATCTGGTTCAGACCGAATTAGATATCAAACTAACCGATTGTGAAACAAAAGTCTCAGTTGAATATTTAGGACACGTTTTGTGGAATGTGAATACTTTTATATATCCAAAGTATTCAACTATTTGAAAAGTAATGAATTTAGTTTTATAACCTTTCTATAAATGGTTAAATAACGAAGTGAGTTCCTTCCTGAATACTTATTTAATTACTATTTGTTTGAATATTTTAATAAAACTTAAGAATTAATATTTTTAGAGAGAGATTCCCTGACTACAGGTTGTATCCTTCCAAATTAAACTGTTAAATCTGACTCTCTTTTTGATGTTTCTTTTCTGATCGTTAATGAGATAAAATTACGATAAAATTAAGTAGAGAAGAGATCAAAATTAGATTATTGTTTGTAATCTTACATAAACATTTGAAGAGAAAGTTTTTACTTTTTCCTTATAAATACGGTATTTAATATTAATAAGGGTAATATCGTGGATTGCTTTTATATTACGAACCGTAATGAAGTGATTTAAACATTTATTTACCTCTATATGATAATCAAGTTCACGCAAAAGCAGCAAAGAGTAATAATTATGTGAAGAATACAGTCAAAGATTCCTAAGATTGAAACAATCAGCTTGACAGCACCCTGAAAAAAAAAGATTTCAATTTAAATCATAAATGAATAGTTGTGATATTTCTGAAGGTTTTAAGAAGTAAATATAATATTTAATATTGGCACATTTTATAGTTTGAGGGTTAAGAATATTTATAGATTCAGTTAATAGTTACAGTAAAGTCAAAGATATATATATATATATATATATTCACTCTCTACCAATAATTGTCCGTACACTTAAGCCATATGTAATTGATACTAGCAGGGGAATCCTAATATCGGGAATGTCCACATTTGGGTTCGATTACCTGTTGCACACTTCCAGGCAGATTTTCCACCAATGTGCGGCAGACATCAAGTTGGAATTTGTCTCCATTCCTCCATGAAAGCAGCAATGAGTTCAGCGATGTCGAAATATGAGTTCGCGTTGTATTGCCAAAAGCCTGTACAGTTTCCTACTATTTATGTACCGATTTTTATGTAATTAACAAACCTCGAGCGTTCTATAATTTAATTTAGGCAAGGTGTCTGGACAATTCTTGATAGTTAATGGGTTAAACGAGTTGTCTATTTGTATAGTATACAGGGGCAGGTCACTTCATTTAGATTATTTTAATTTGTTTGCCAAATTGTACAACACTTTTCCATTTCGAAGTGTATATTACCATAAATTCTGGGAAAGGTGCTAACTTTATTGAAGTCTGATCAGCGATAGCTATATATTTGGATTTACTGACATCAATTTCAAAGAAAGAATCGTAGACAAAATAGACAAAGTGTATCTCACCGTATGGTGAAAATGTTGCTTAGATGAGAGATTTTCTTTTTTTTTTTCGTTGTGTTCTATGAATTATTTTTTTTTTACTCTACATGAGACCCAATTCTTTTGTTGCCTTTTTTCGTAATTAAATTAACCAGTTAATGCATAATCTGTATTTTTATAAAAATCAAAACAACAATTGTTATAATACTTACTGTAAGCGCAGGTAGAATGAAACAGATGCGAATTTCGATGTTAAGAAGCAAAGTTAAATCCAGCAAAGAACAGTCACGCCAATCAGGTGATGTACTTGATTTACATTGCATATCTGTTATGTTGCATGGTTTACATGTTCCAGAAGAAGGAGGACAGGCAATCACTTCTCCTATAATGCCTGCTAATTTAATAACTATGGCGACCACTAAAATATAATGACACTGTTATTCATACTATTCTGAAAGTGATATAACTTCTTTTTTAAAGTACATAAATAGATATAAGTGGTTTAACCCTAAGCAAAATCATTTAATTGGATGACACATCTCTGAAGTATCGGACAACTACATTAAGCAATACAATGGAAGAATGACACATGAATTCGACAGTAAATAAGAATACAAATCTGTACACTGAAATATTTCACCTAATTAATTATGTGTTAATTTCTCAAAACGTATTTAAAATACATCTGTAACTTATCCAATGATTTGGATTGATTTTATTTATTTCTTTATTTTTGGTTTCCACCCATGAAAGCTTATTAGAAAACCCTCGTATATATGAAACTGAGTAGATTGGCTAAGGGATTTTTTTCATGTGTATCAATTTTATATATTTTTATAAATGATTTTAAGTGGTCGCGAAAAACCTGCTTTAAAGAACAAAGGTAGGGGTTTTGCAGCCATTTCAGCTTCCAGTAAGCGGGTCTGTGGTCTCCCACCGGTCGAAGATCTTCATTTTCTGAGTCACCGAAAGATAATCGCAAACATTTATTCCCGCAAAGGGATTCGAACCTGCTGTCCACTGGTGGAGATCGGGTGGGATAACAAATCTGCTTATTAAAAATGTAACTAGGAAAACTTTTACATTTGCAATTTCATTCAAATATAAAAAGATACTCGGTTTGTCATATTACATGTATTTTGCTATTCAAAAAATAGACATTAGCTGGAAAATAATGAAGTGATGATTTATAAAAATAAAATAAGTATATTCACTCACCTCCCTTCACTACGATGCATTGTTTTCCTGGTTTAACTGAACAAGGGTCAGTTGTAGCCACGTCACAATCACCAATACTGCATGATGTCACATTTATGTGTTGTCCTTCTTTAACATAACAAAATAACATGCAATCAGGAAAATTATTTTCTCAGTAAAAACGTAATAACTAAATTTGAAAATAGCGATAATGTGTTACTATAAACTTCAACCAATATAATCACTAATAAGTGCAATTTATTATGAAAGTGAGGAGAAATGCGCAGACATAAATATTTTTTTTACTGTGAGAAATTCACAACAGATTTTCAGGTTTTAATGCTAGACGAAAATTAAAGTCTAAAAATTATTTCTAATTTCCCGAATAAAGTTAGTAATACTGGACTCCCCTGATCTTTTCATGTACGTTTTAATAATGAAGATGGCTATCTTGATGATGTATTGTATAAGTATTATTTTCTATTAATTTGAGAGATGTTCTATTAAATTCGGGATGTGTCTCCGAATAACCGCTAGAGTTATTCCATTTATTGTTTGGCAAAATTTCATTCTCTATTGATTGCTTTTTGATAATTAGTGTAATCGGTTTCTGATGCTGTATGGTTAGGTTCCATCACACTACCAAAACATAGAATACTCTTTTTTACATGGCATCTGTGCCGAAGTTTAAATCTTTATAATTTCATGCACAAATATCAACGGACATCCATACCATGAAACGATCTCGCTTTTTCTTAGACACTTTTCACTTAAAATTTAAAATTGCAATTTCATGAATAGAATGAACATCTTACAAATATCACGTATACTAAAACACGTTTACGAATTTGAAACTGTTTGGGCCACTGTTTGGACATTACTCATTTCGCTAATACCGCAGTTCAAGTTCTGAGTATATTAGCCGAAACCATCGCCAATTCTATTTAATAAATTTGGACACACGTAGCTTCTCTTTAAAATATTGGCACTAAAAACTCTACATCTCATGCATATAGCACACGATTATACTTACAGGAATGATAGTTGAAGTGTTATATGTCTCGTATTTCCAAATCATATTCAGTAGTCCATGAGCTAATTGAGATATTCACGTAATCTCGTTTGCCTACTTCTGATTTCAGACGCCGTCTGTCAGGTTCTGTAATATCTTGACGGGCGACTTGAGCACTGTGCTTTTCTCATTATTAATAAATCTTTACAGACAAAGCTTTCTTAAAAAAAAATACACTGAAGTCTATAAGAAGTCAACTCTCTCTCTCTCTCTCTCTCTCTCTCTCTCTCTCTCTCTCTCTCTCTCTCTCTCTCTCTCTCTCTCTCTCTCTCTATATATATATATATATATATATATATATATATATACTTCCGATGATATTAGTAGTGAAACCTTATTAAATATCTTATATATTTTTTCTATTATATATTGTGACAGACAGAAAGGGAGAGAGAGAGAGAGAGAGAGAGAATAAAACGCAATATAGCACTGCTAATTGAAGTCCTATATGTATCTCATTTCCAAACTATAATCTGTAGTGTATGAAGGAAAATGATAGACTCTTCATGCAGACGGCTGAAGATGCCTCTGCTAGCTACTCTCAGAGAGGATTTTGGGATTACTTTAATTCATTAACACATTAGCACAGAAGAAGAAATAAACAGTGTATACTTACCTACTGCGGAGTGAAAGCACATAACAGTCAGAATAGTGAAGACTATGATTCCCTTCATGGCTTCAGATATGTTGACGCAGAGACAGAGAGACGTCCGGCAATTCCAAAGCAATACTGCCTTCTAAAACCTTCTTGGACTGGGACGTATAAAGACTTGCATGTGCATTTATAGCACTAGAAATAGACCTACGGCCAATGAAATCAGTGATTAGAAATCTTCTTTATTAATACGCGTCTATTTGATTGACGTATAAGCAAATGGAGTTCAAATATGAAATGTGGATGCTGATTGGTTTGAACCTGACATGAATCACTGGTATTTGCTATCTTAATTTTGATTAGCAAATCTAGAAATAAAACTTCATCAGATGACGCAAATCTGAAGTTGATAAATATAGACTAACGTTTTGCACTGCAGAATAGTATGACTCATACAAAACATAATATACGATTAACACGAAATAAATTAAAATACGATAGAACTCCATATAACTTGCGAACTGCAAAGCATAGGAAAGAATAGTGTCGAAACAAGCAATTTTGGCCCTATAATAAACTAATAAACAAAACTAGTTCATGGTACACAATGAGAAATCAAACGATAATTCTGTAATGTGATGAGCAAATACAAAGAATCAGTAGGAGAAGAAAATATGTATATATGAAGAGAGAGACAGAGAGAGAGAGAGACAGAGAGAGAGAGAGAGAGAGAGAGAGAGAATTATATGTGTTATAGGAATGCTAGTTGATGTCCTATAATACATATAATAATAATCCTATAATACAGTTTAATCTTGACTTGTAGTCAATTAGAGATACTTGGCTCAACGCTATCACTAATTTAAGCAGCTAGTGAAACAGTGAAGAGGAGTCTCAATGTGCCACCATCTAGATGTCTCTAACCCTAACTCAATATTACTGATGTGTGAAATACAGGGAGTTCTGTAGTTTCTTGAGTTTACAGGGAAAAAACCCTAGTTTCAGGGAGAAAAAAACTGCTTGCCCATGTTTATGGGTTTTTTCCTTCCTGTAAATTCAAGAACCTGCAGAACATTCTATTTTTCATACATTTAATAATATTCTGTTAAGGTTAGAAACCTCGATATGGCGGCACTGGTTGAGACTCCTCTTCACTGCTCGTTGCGTAAATTAATGATAGTATTGGAGCAAGTTATCTCTAATTGAATCTCAGTCGAGAAAAAATTGCCAATCGAGTCTCCAGAAAGTTTGATAGTTAGATTTGTTGTTGTTATTTCTATTATTATTATTATTATTATTATTAGTAGTAGTAGTAGTAGTAGTAGTAGTAGTAGTAGTACTAGTAGTAGTAGTAGTAGTAGTAGTAGAAGTAGCAGTAACAGTAGCAACCATCAACGGAATGACTAAAGAAGAAATGAAAAGAAGAAATCCTGATGATTTCTTCTTTTCATTGGAGCCTAGAATGTAAGGCTACTCAAGTCTGACATTCTACGTTCAAAAGACGAAGAATTGTCTTATTGAATTGAGAATCATAACAATAAAACTTCTGAATAATAAAGGAAAAGGCAAAAGAAGAATGAAGTATATAGATGTCGTCGTTAATAATTCGAGAAGCAAATCTCCATTTCAGTTGGCAGCTGAACGCGAGAATTGTTCAGTGTGATATTATCAGCTTTAAATTTCGCCCATTTTCAAGACAAGTCGCATTAATCTAGTGGAGAAAAAAGAACTCTTTAAATTTAAAAGTTAAAGAGAGTCTTAAAAATTCGTATAATCCCAAATATGGAAACGATTAAAAACTTTTTAACTACTACTACTACGACTACTACTGCTGCTGCTACTACTAAAAATAATAATTGTTATTCTTCTTGTTATTATTATTGATAATTCACAATAAGTTACTAAATGACAGTGATAGATAAAAACTCTCACTTCGTTTTAGAAATAAACGAATTTTCGAAAACTAGATGCGTACTTATTTTTCGATAGATGAAGAAATAAACTTTTGCCACGTTCTCTCGTTTTCTGGCAACGCATATTTCATATGATGACTAACTGCAAGAGGATGTTCGTAATGAGTTGGTTTATGGAGTTTGGGGAGTATAATGAGAGATGTTTATCATCAAATTCTCATTAACTATTGTTATGAAGTATCACACACACGTAGAATAATTTGTCACTATACGAATGACCTCTTATAGCATTAGTCACGAAAATTAATCATAATATTCTTTCTTAACTCAGTATACAGCTAATTCTTTTGTACGTATTTGTATAATGCCTTTAGAGCCTCCGTAACTCAGTCGTCGATGGCCCTTTTTTAGGAAAACACCGAAGTTGGAATTCATTTTGAAAGCGAAGAAGCGATGAACTAAAAACGCAATTTTGATTCCATACTCTTACGAAAGGAATAACGGAAATAAAACTAAGTAACACCAGCAATGGGATCTAATTTTATAAGAATTATGAAAATTATCATCCTTATATGAAAACGTCCAAATTCACAAAGAAAAGTATTGTTTAGTGAATTTAAACAGAGAGAGAGAGAGAGAGAGAGAGATGTGAAACCAGTGTATATCACATTATATCTGCTATGGTAAGGTGTATGAATAAAATATATATGGTATTATAATACTATCAAAGAAAAGTATGAACGAAGTGAACTATAAGTAATAAAAATTAGAGGATTAGAAAGATTTTTAAAGCGATTCCAGAAATTTATTAAAATTGTAGTTTATATCAATTTAATAATTTAATTTAATTCTTTAATTAAGAAATGATTATGAAACATTTGATAATTGAGTTGGAAAAGAATATCCACGAATGTACAATTTAAAAAGCACTCGGCAATATATACATGATTCAATTGAGAATGACTTTTTAACATTACAAATATGTTTAAAGTATTTTAAATGTGAAATTAAGATTTAAAACCATTAGAAATTTTTTCAAAATTTCTGAATTGATCAATTGCTGATTATGAACTGATTCCAGTTATTGATTTATTTTATGGATTTTGAATATGAAATAATCTTTCTGATAAATTTTATAGGAGAAACTATGGTTGAACCTCCGTAGTTCAGTTGGTGTAAAGCAGCACTTTGGTTGGATAGATCGGATTTTCGTCTGTGATATGAAACCCTTTATCAAATATTTCATATGGTGAATTAACTCCTCTGATATGAAGGTCAAGCTTTTTTTTGTATAGGAAATTCTGTTTTTCCTCCCTCAGACCAAGCAAACCGGCCAGAAGAGTACACTCATTATGCAGTTATAGGAGACTGCGGGGATAAGAATTAATCGCCGGATTCCAAGCGACGTAAATCAGGAAGCAGTAGCTAAGAATCAAATACGAAGATGATTTTTAGAGATGTTCAGTGAAAGGTTGTAAACTTTAATTACTAAGCATTACACGATTCTAAGTTAACATTGTAATTTACATGATGTCTTCTTACTGTAAACAAGAAGATACTGAAAAGCGGATGTTAAATGCTTCGATAATAAAAGTGAGGCACAATATACACCACACCAGCCGAAAAGGGTGTGGGTGTGCATGAGTGTTCATCTAATGCATTTTACACAAACACTAATAAATTCAAAACATAGAAATGATCTCTTATTTACGGTAGTAGTAGTAATAATATCGATCGCTTTCTGCGAGCGAAGGAAAAAAATAACTTATTTTTATTACTTTTTATTATTTTATTTTATCATTTATATTACAAGATTCAAGAGAGATGACAGAACTATCATAATCAAATATTGTGATACGTAATTTTAATGGAAAATAATATAATTTATATCCGACAAACATTTTAAGTTTTTGTTCAGATGTTTTAGATGGACATAAATGTCATTATCGAACATGTAATCAGAGGTTCTCATGTTGGTAGTTATTATCTCAGAGAGAGACTCTTTTAGAATTGAAGGCAACATGTTTTTCGGGCTATTGTGTATGCGCTCTTCGGTTTTCCTGAACACATGTTTCTTAGAATACAAAATATTTACGTATGTATGATATACGGATTTCTTTATGATCTTATATACTTTTTTCCACTTTAGGAACTATTTTCGTCATCGTTTAAGTAAAACATGTACTTTAGCGAAGAAATAATAATGATTGATAATTTTTTTTAAAAAATAAATAACATTTTTATTCATTTCTAGAATATGTACACATAGATGTACAATAGTTATCTTCAGTATAATTTTACAAAATGTTTCTACATTGGATTTCAGTTAATAATACTCTTTGCGTCTGTATTATGCATTTACAACACATGTTTTAATATTAACAGTGATGATTATACAGAATTGTGTTTTTAGTGAATAATATAAGAATAATAATTTGTGAGGCATTTCTGATTTCTTCCTCGGCGCTTCAACTGCTATTACACAGTATAACGTTTTTTTGGAAGTAGGGTTGGATTTGGAAATGGTGTGTTTGTTTGTGTGATTGTAGTGGTGATTTTTGAGAGGGGTTTGTCATAGATTTTTGTGTGTGTGTGTGTGTGTGTGTGTGTGTGTGTGTGTGTGTGTGTGTGTGTGTGTGTGTGTGTGTGTGTGTGTGTGTGTGTGTGTGTGTGTGTGTGTGTGTGTGTGTGTGTGTGTGTGTGTGAGTCTCGCTATATAAATATTATAGCGAGAATTTTCATTCTCGCTATAATATTTATATAGCGCCTGCTTCAGCTCTCTATATGTCCCGAGGTTTTTGTCGTCGAAGGGCAGTTCGACGTATCTGACATGATAAAATTTCGGATGGCTTTGCCGTAGTGATTGTTGTACTTATATGTTATGTAGTTTGTTGAATGCGGTCTTGTTATCTGGTTTGTTGTTCTGGTTACTCTATAGGTTGGGTGTATCAATGTTTTAACATGACTGTGTAGTGGCGCAAGTGTTTCACCTTAAATATTTTGTGTTCTGTCCGTGCTGCCTGCATAAGTGCGGGTTGTTTCAAGAATATCAGTTTTACCATTTTATCTTGCAACAATTGTTAAGTCTGTAGTCTGCGCGCATTGCGTAAGATGTGATTGCGTATCTTAAAATGTTTTCACATAATGCTTTATAGATTAGTATTTTTATGTGGGTTGGGGCAATGTCTTTTAATCTGTATAGTTTGCTTGCTATTATCCTAAGCTTGGTATGTAGGTGTGTTGGTTTGTATGGCTATTCCAACTTTGATCAGCATCGAAGTGAAGTCCAAGATAGCGTGTTGTTTTCACCTGCGTGATGGTTGCGGTTTTAGGTTCAGCGCTTTGTGTATAGGAGGATGAATGTTGGATAGTGAGGTATTTAGTTTCTGTGGGCAGGGTTGAGGGTTTTGAATATCATTAGCTTTTTTTTTCAGGGTTTATATATATGCCATTTTTGGTTAACCAGTTAGTGATTTGATTGATGTCGTGTTGCACATTTGTGTAAGCGATATTTAGTGGTAGAAAATAGATACTATGGCCGCGTCGTCTGCGTGCTGGAAGATTTTAATTTTTAAGAGAAGATGGCTTATCAGTGTGTGTATATGTTAAATAATAATGATAGTGATAATAATAATAATTTTACAGCGTAAATATGAAAATTAACCCATTTAGTAAATACTTTCAAAATCCGATCAGTCTCCAAATAAATCTGTCATTATCTCTTTCTCAGTTGGGCTCCTTAGGGCAAATGACAAAAACCTATACCAAGACATTTCTTTGAAAAATGTAGATTTCAAATCCAAATTTCAAACCCTAGCATTAAGGGTACACTTTGTAATCATTTTCAAAGGATATATTCATTAAGGTAATTTTGTTTTCTGCTTGGTAACAGACATATACATATCAGCCTGAAGTTATTGCTAAATTAAACGGTCGTTTTCACTTACATTTAAATATTACGCAAAAACATCACTAATGATACGATTCCTATTAGCGTGTCTCTCGAATGATTCGATATCATCCATATGTTTCTATTTTCTCTGTTTTCTATACTGGCGTACATACAGCTGTTGTTCTATCCCGCAAATTTATTTTAAAACAGTCATAAGCAACTTAAAAACACCTATATTATCACTCGTACAACGCCATTTATCATGTAAATAAATTGCTTGTATGTCTCATAAATTAGTTCGTGATAATTTATAATTAGTTCATCAATATTCTCTAATAGTCGTGTCATTGCAAAACTCATTTTGCTGTGCTTCGCGACAACTATACCTCCCGTAGCTCAGTCGATATAGACGAGCCCCTTTGGCTGGAAAAAGTGGTTCCAATCTAGGAACCGATGAAACTTAATCAGGACATTTCAACTGAAGAGGAATTAGCCTTTCCGAGAAAATAGGTTATTTCCCGCAAACAGGAAAACTGGACAGCAGAACACACGAAATTGCAAGGAATACTTAGAGGCATATCGTGATCTTACGCAATCACGATCTGTTAGAAATCAGTTGATAAGGATCATGGCGCTGCAGCTATATTACCTATAATGCACAATTTTGTCTCCTTTATATCGTGACAAAATGAAGAAGAATTTAATTCTCCTTCAGTATCATCTTGTAGAGAGTAAGAAATCATGACGCAAAGAACAATGTTAACTTAGATTGGTGTAATTTCTAGTAATCAAAGTTCACAATGTTTCAGTGAACATCAAAAAAGCAGCTTGGTATTCAACTCTTGGCTATTGTATTCCCGATTTTTGCTTACGAGAAGAAAACTCCACAATGTAACAGTGCAGTCGCTTGGAATACGGTGGTTAATTCTTATCCCTACCCGTTTGCTTGTTCTGAGGGAAGAAAAACTGAATTTTTTATACAACAAATGAGTAAATAAATAATTCTCAACTTCATATCATCATCGAATGTTACGCTTTCGCACAGGCATACACATGCTTCCACTGACATGGGATACTACGGAAATAAGGGGCAAACAATAATCCCGCGGAATAGGTTGGTTGCCCCTTATTTCCGTAGTATCCCATGTCAGTGGAAGCGTGTTCACTGGGCACGGTTGCCTCCTTTGCGGGAGGAAAACCAAAGAATAAACTGGTAAAAATCCCTGCTGCTCAAGACCGGCTAACTTAGTTATGGCTGAGGAAGATCCTTATGCTTCTCACGTCTCCAACAAGAATCGAACCTAGAAAACTCCTTTTCTAGGCACATAGTTGCGAAGGCCACAGCCACTAGGCTAACCGCGCGGACACCTTCATATAAGAGGAGCTAATTCATGATAAGAAAACGTTTGATAAAGGGTTTCATATTACAGACGAGATATATTCAGTTGGTTTACACCAACTGAACTACGGCAGGTTCATCCTTAGCTACTCTCTATAAAATTTAAAAAAACATAATTTCATATTCAAAATTCATATAATAAATCAATGACTGGAAGCAGTTCATAATCGGCAATTTAGAAATTCAGTTTTTATTGGGAAAAATTCGGATGGTTTTAAATCTTTAAATCTCTAAATTTAACATTTAAAATACTTTAAATATATTTGCAATGCAGAAATGAAGTCATTCTCACATAAATAATGTATATATTGCCGAGTGTTTTTTAAATTGTACTTTGGTGGATATTTTTCAACATCTCAAATATCGATGTTTCATAACCATTTCTTTATCTCGGTATGAAATATTTAATTGATATAAACTACAATTTTAATGAATTCTTGAAATCGCTTTCAGAAAATTCTTTCTTCTCTTTTCATTTCTTATCGCTTATATTTCACTTTTTCATGCTTTTTCTTTGATAATATTATACTGGAATATATGTTGTATTCATGAATCTTACCAAAGCAGATATGACGTCATTACGTAATTTTCATCTCTCTCTCTCTCTCTCTCTCTCTCTCTCTCTGTGTGTGTGTGTGTGTGTGCGTGCATGTCTGCTTAAATTCAATAACCAATAATTTTCTCTGTGAAGTTGGACGTTTTCATATATGAAGATGATAAGTTTTACAGATCAGCTTGCAGGTATTATTTTCGTTTATTTCCATTAACCCATTCATAACAGTATGGAATGTAAATGATCAAATCCCGTTTTTTAAATAATCGCTTCTTCTTTGCGTCGCATATGAAATTCCAACCCAGTTGTTTTCTTTACAAAGTTCAACGACGACTGACCAAATGAGCAACGGATATTCTAAAAGTATTATATTAATAAATATAAAAATTCCATCTATATGTGAAAATAAGAAAAATATTATGACTGATTTATCGTGACTAATGCAATAACATAACATTTGTGTGGTTTACAAAATCCACCAGGTGTCTCACCTCATATTTCAATACTTAATTAGACATCGCTCTCTCAACGACCTCTCAGCGATATGATCTCTCATTATATCCCCCATTTCATAAACCAACTCATTAAGAGCATCCTCTACCAATTAGTCGTCATACGAAATATGTGTTGCTAGAGAAATAGAGAACGTGTTTTGAATGTGCAGACTTTTATTTCTTCATCTATCGAAAAATAACGAAGCATCTAGCTTTCGAATATTCATTTATTTTTAAAGCGAAGTGAGAGTTTATACGTATAATATTAATAATAATAATTTTTTATTGATTTCTCAAATATTTATATATATACAATAATCATCTTGAGTGACATTCAGTATATTATTTTACAAAGTTCAACAGTAAGTGCTACATATATTTTTCACATTGATGAGATTTCAATAATATTGATGTTAGCATAGTTTTTGCTATTTTTTAAAATAATAATCACAGTAATAATTTAGAATTATATAGTTCAGAGTTGCACAAGTTAAATAATATTACATGTAATTTAATTGTTTTTTTCTTCTAAGCTTGAGAAAGTGTGATTGTACAACAGTATTTACATGTATGCAATTAAAGTATTATATTTTTTAATTCTCACAAACATACAATGTAAACTCATTATTTACATAATTTTAATAATAACAATCATGTTTTATTACATTATTTTTTCATGTTACATAGTAATATTATATAAATTATATTATCACATAATATTTTTTTAATATCAGTATCATCATTATTGTTATATACTTTACTCACTGTTTTATTACATAATCTGCATTCTTTGATTATTCGGATTACATGTAGATGAGTGAGGCAGTTTAATCCCACTTACTTCGAAGCTTGGGTTAGCTCTTATGAAGAGCGTGGGAAAGTCTCCCTGGAAACACTGCCAGGGAGACTTTCTACCAGGTGTCTGAACGTCTCTCGAGGAATGACAGTCCCTTCTTTCTGAAGAACTGTAGCCAGAGCAGTTCGTGATGTGGGTCGTTTGCATCTGCAGTTGGCATTCTAATTCATCCGAAAAGTGTTCTATGGGATTCATGTCAGGGCTCTGGGTTGTCGACTCTATTTCTGGAACGTTACTGTCTAAAAATCATCCCCTCACAGACCTGGGTTTATGGGAGGTAGCATTGTCATGCTGATACAGACAATAGTCATCACCGAAATTATCTTCTACCGCGGACAGTACCAACTGGTCAAAATGTCCTAGTACCTTCCGCATTTAGATATCAGTGTAGTATTACGAGAGAGCCAATCCCATTCCACGAATATCACCTCTACACTGTAAAGCCAACTCCTCCAAATTTCTTTGTTAGCGCTTGCATGAAACGTTGTCCAGGCATTCTCCACACCTAAACCCTCTCATCGGAATGCGTGACCCTTCCAGCGTGATTCATCATTCCAAATCACACTTTTCCACTCTCACGTGGCGTCGCTCCTTACGCCATTGCAGGCGACATTTAGCGTTCACAGGAAATATGTTTGGTTTATGGACAGCTGCTCGACCATGGAACGCATTCCTCTTAACTCTCGACGCACAGTCATGATGCTGGCTGGACAGTTAGTTGTACTGCGTAATTCCCGGGTGATTGTTTCACTCGATCTCTAGCGATTTTCAGAACCACAATCTTCATCGCTCGCCGGTTTCTGTCTGCCATTAAAAGCGGCCTAGCCGACCGTGGTTTTGTTGTGGTTGTGTCGTCATGTTTTCACTTTACAATCACATCACCAATTTATTACGTAGCAACTTGAAGTGGGTTGAAATGTCTCTGACAGATTTCTTACTGATGTGGCAACCAATAACTAGTCCACGTTCGAAGTCACTGATCTCCCTTATTCTGCTCGTACTTCTTATCAAAAGCACACTTCCGTGCCTTCTTTTATACCAATAAGTGAGGTCGTAGTTATATCTAGACGTCAGTTTACGAATTACAGAGGGGTGTGCGAATACTTTTAATCACACAGTTTACTTTCATATATATATATATCTACTCTATAATATAAAATGATAAGCTTTTTTTGTAACGTTTTTGTGTCACGTTTTTTGTCAAGTTATTTGAAATGTTTTGAAACTCAGGCGCTACCCCTGAGTGTCGAGTCATCAGAATTCAAGGAGAACTAGTCTACCAGTCGCGAAATCCGTGTGGTTGTGCGGAGCCCCTCCTTAGAGTTTTCAAAATTCGAGTGGTTGGGCGCCACTTCGGCGGGATAAACCAACCCCCTTTCGAGTCTTCAAAATTCGAGTCATCAGAATATTTTTTTCACCTCCAGGGAGTCCAAAGACTCATCGAGGGAGGGCATCCACTCTACAGCTCTGCTTCCACCACTCACAATCTCCACCAATTGACCGCAAATACACCAACGGTATCTACCGCCGACCACCACCACTGGAATTTCCACAGACAATCACAATCATCAATGCCCACGGCTGGATAGCAGACTCTTGATTGGAGAGCGGACACGCTAACCACCCTATATATGTGTGTTAGACAATATAATCATAGTTGTTGCGGTTAAGGACCAAAAGACACTCTTTAGGCAAACAAATAATGTTAGGTTTTCATATTGTATAGAACACTGCTTAATAGGTCTGGTTCATAGAATTGAAGGAGCATTTTCATATGCATTATTATAATTACCTGTGATGTATGTCATGTATTCAAGTCATATTTGATATGGAAATTTTAATGTTATTCGCCATTTCTGAAAAATTAGTATGTTATCATGAGAGTGGAATGTCTAACATATCTACGAAGACGTTTAAGATGTCTAAGAAGAATATTGTCGGTATATGTTGATGGATTAAAACGGGAGATGATAATTTTTCCAGTGTTTGAAGATAATATATCTTGTTCGTGGTGCATATTTTAAAGAATAATATCCGGAATTTTCTGTGCACATCATTAATATGTGCAGGTGTTATTCTCTTCGTTCGTTTTTATTATAAATATTCTATGCTGTCATACAAACTTGTTTATCGGAAATTAACAGTAATTGCATATCATGAAAAACATCCAATATTTTTTCATAGCGGTGAAATATCTGCAACTACTGAAAAACAAAAACAAACAAACAAAAAAAACCGAAATATATATTTATATTTATCGAATAGCATATGTATATATAAATATACTGTATATTCTATTTGACATCTATAAGTGTTTTTGATTTCTCATTAGGAGAAGGTTTTTATTTTAAGTACTAGAGAAGTCCTAAGGATTGCAATTTTAGCTAATTTAAAAAAATTAAAAAATTCTGTTATATTGATTTCAGTTTTCACTGAAGTATATTTATATTTGAAGGTGCTTATATATCGTGAACTCTCTTCGTTGAGGTAAGGGTATTGATATGTTTTCAAAACACAATTTTAAAATTATGTTATATCATCGTGAAAAAGATGTGATCATTTATTTATGGTAATTAATCTTGCCTAAACAAACGTTTTCTACCTCCAATAAATGTTATCTCTGTGAAATATAATTCAGAAGATGTTCGAAATGCAGAGTTCATCATGCTATGTACGGTTATCCACTAGGCCAAAATATTTATTTAAAATATCACATTTTAATGAGTGGTTGACGATCTCCTTGGTCCATTTCTAAGATTATCATCACAATCATGCCTTGCATTCGGAGTTCTTAAATGACATTTGACACTTTGATATTTCGCCTCTAGATCAGAGTGTATGGATTTTTAATCTATATCTGTTCACATAAAAGAATTACCCAGCAGTTTGATTTCTTATTTTATTTAAAATACTCAAAGCCTGACTACAAAAACTGCTAAATTAAGAGAACTGGCAGGATTTTCTGTCATTTAATCATATGAAAACACCTGATATTTATATTGCCCGAATTAAATAAAGTGTTATAATTGAAACGTATACATCATCCCTTTCTTAATCTATTTCTTTTGTTTAATTGTGAAAACAATTTTCTAATGATTTCTAATCGAGTGATTTCTGATTTTCAAATACTTAAAAATAACGCCTGATGGCTTCATTCAGTACAATCACTTTGAAAAATGAACTCACTCTTTTAACGACTTTGAAAAGAACTGGTTATTCTGCAGAGGGACGCCATTAATTGTCCCAACAATTGTACATTTTCAGTTAGATGATGTAGGATAGAAGTTCGGTATAATGACCTGAAATTAAATGACGTAACATTTAATTTCAGGTCATTTCATATTAAGCCACATTAAAACATGCTACATATTGTTTGGTTTCATTCAAATACAGTGCAACACGTTATGTAAAATTCTCTTCTCTTCTACTATTTCATGATATGAAAGACGGTCGAAACTGAAGGTTTAAACACAACATTCGGAAATATATTTAATAAGGTAATATGCCAATTATTTTCACACCTAAAAAAATAAAAATATAGGTGTAAGTTAGATTAATTGCTGATAGGAATTCATTATTAATTCAATCGTACGAAATGCGATCCTATGCTTCCCCTCATATTTTTAATCTGAGTATATTATAGTAAACAACAACGACAATAATAATCAGTAGTTTTGTTATATCTGAATATAAATTTATAAACGACTGCTACAAGTAAAACAGTTATTTTGATTAGAATTTAACGATCTTAATAAACCTAAAGAGGAATAGTTCGATGAAGTAAACACATTTTACAGATGTGCAACACGTTCTCTATTTGTCTGTACATTTCAGATAAGGACTAATTGGAAGGATAGTCATTAATAAATGGGTTGATGGAACGGGGACGATAATAACAGACCCTTGTTGCGAGATGCTGGATGTCTAATTAAGTATTCGTATTAAGCATTAGTCATGATAAAGCAGTCATATATATATATACATATATACATACATACATACATACATATATATATATATATATATATATATATATATATATATATATATATATATATATATATATATATATATATATATATATATATATATATATATATATATATATATATATATATATATAAAGTATTTTATCTTGGCTATAATAAATGTTAAAGATACCAAGGTATTTTAAGTCTGGTTTTACTCCATTTCCCAAGTAAGCAAACAGACAGACAAGTCAAGTTTGCGCCTGCACGTAGTGCAAGATTAAGGCAACTCATGGTAAAAGTAGAATAAGCTCTGATCACTAATCTTAATATTTACCCATAAGGCAAAGCACATACTTTCTACATTTATATCTCCTCCTGAGATTTTTATTTAATAAGGTTAAAACACCTTATGGTAACTTGTTCTGGTAAAATACTTATAATCTCTGTATTACTAAAATCTTAACATTTCTAGCCTGGCTCCCGCTGATGAGACCTCAATAAAAGTCGAAACCGGTCTGGGTAGTGGCCCCTTACCTTTAATACAAGCATCATACATCCCCTCCAGGAGATGTGCTTTGCATTATGGGTAAATATTAAGATTAGTGATCAGAGCTTATTCTACATTTACCATGATTTGCCTTGGTCTTGAACTACGTGCAGGGTCAGCTACACTTGCAACACTTGCAGGCAAAAAAAAAAATAAAAAAAAAAAAATATATATATATATATATATATATATGTTCCAACAATTAATAGTTTTGCCCATTGTTTTGTATGCTGTTTGGATTCTGGCGTGTACTGGTGAATTCAAGTCTTATCTCTAGTAACAAATCGACGCACAAAATTAGTTTTATCTTGCTGAAATGTTCCAAGCACTGTTCAGAGATTTCCATGCAAGCACGGTATTCCATCGCCGTTATCCCGTCCCTGTAGTGGTTCGCAGTAAAATCTGCAAAATACCCCTCTAGAGTTGCAATCACCTCTTGATTCGAAGAAAAACGCTGGCCAGCGAGCAAGAGTTTTAATTTTGGGCAAAGATAGAACTCAGAAAGGGCGAAATCTGGGGAATAGGGTGGATGTTCCAACAACTCATAGTGCAGATCCCTTTATTTTCCCATTGTCAAAACCGCTTTTTTGGCATGTGCATTATTCTGATGACAGATGATATTGTTTTCTGCAAACCAGATCTTTTCTCACCAATTTTTGCGTTTAGTCTGGTGAAAAGATCGGAATAATATTCCCGGTTATTGGTTTATCCCTTTCAAGATAATTAATAAACGTAATACATTTAGCATCCCAAAACAACTATGCCATGATCTTGTCTTATTTGGCGCTGAGCACCCGGGTTCTGACCACTGTTTTGTATGCTGTTTGGATTATCGTGTGTACTGGTGAATACAAGTCTCATCCATAGTAAAACATCGACGCACAAAATCTGTTTTATTCTTGTTGAAATGCTCCAAGCATTGTCCAGAGATTTTCATGTAAGTGCGTTTTTGATCTGCTATATCCTAAACGTTCTTCTAAATGCCTATAGTCTCAGCAATTTTCAGGCACGTTGACTCGTCGGTCATCCAATATATCGTGCACTTGATCAATGATTTCATGGTGTTGTTACACTTTTTTGACGTTCTTCAGGTGGATATTCTTCAAGGCTGCTATGAAGCACAGTGCACATGAACGTTTATGAACTTCGAATGAATTTGTTTTGGCGTTAAAACTTCTTTTACAAAGAATTTTATAACCGCACGGTACTCACGTTTAACCATTTCAAGGGATACAGACAACACCATTGCTTCAGACAGCTCTATAAAACAATCTACTTGATAGAGTGACTTGCAATTTTACATGGATGCTTATGACAGATGTACCAACTTAGAAAAAAAAATCTTTACGATATAATTGCTATCTATAGTCGAGGCAGAGAAGCTTTCAAACCATCCACATATATATAAATTTGTATATATCTAAATTTACAATATATATACAAAATTACGGAGTCCTTTAGATCTAGTTTCGAAAGCTAAATTGTAGGTGAGGGTCAATGAATAAACCTGAAAGACAAAAAATAATTATTTTGATAATAGACAGAACGAATGTAATAATTTAAATCCAGTATGCATGAAGATTTTTGTCCTTGCAATTAGGACATTTCAGTTATAAAAATATAACCACGTTGTTAGACCAAGACGTGACTAAAGATAATGAAATGTTTGGTTGAACACTGAAGTCTTAGAACACAGAATTTTGAGCATTCGAGAAATTGCAGATGGTATCGCCATCTCATTTGGATGAGTCCAATGTCGTATTACAAAATTGTTGAACGTGAAAAGAGGGAACATGTTCAACATTTCCGAACTCAAAATGCCCATTTCGTGCATATTGAGTCAGGGCAAAAGTACAAACATTTGCTAATTTCTTTGGAATTGGATGATATGATTTCAGATCAGAAATTTTGCAAAACCTCCTAATATTAGATGAATCTGGAATGGATTATTTTGTCATTGACAGCAACATTCATAGTTCATAAAGGAAAACACTCAAACCACCTCTGCCGAAGATGGCCCGGTAATCACAATTCAATATGAATATCATGTTTGTATTTATTTATTTATTAATTTATTCCCTTTTTGAAACTTCAGAGAACTGTGGGTTTGGAAATCTTACTCATCTAACGATGGTTAATGTGCTGAATATTATAAAGGAGTAGTGCAACGTTTGCCAAATGATGCGCGTCGAAAAAGTTCGCAGAAGTGGGCGAATGGTTTCGTGATTTATCAGGACATATCTGAGTCACCACATCTGCTCTCATTCAACAAAAACATTACATCCACCGTATTCGTCCGGTGTAACTTCCTATAATTCTTTTCCACTTCCACAGTTGAAACTAGCGAAGAAGGGAAAGCATTTTCCACCAACACAAGAAATACAACTCTCATAAAAGGACTCAAGAAAGGTGACTTTCAGAACTGATAAAAAATTATCAGAGAATTGGAGCCCTTCAAAATATTGGACAAATGTGTGGCAAGAAGACTAATTGAAAACAGATTAATTTGTATTTGTCGTTAGATTAAGTAACAAGCAACTAGAGAAATTTAATACTAAACAAAAGGAAAAATTACAAACTTTAGGTGAACAATTCCTGGTATTGGAAAGTCAAATACCAATACTGTCCAGGCACATAATAAGACTATTTGGTTCTTTCTGATAATAAAAAAAATTATTAGAGTTATGGAATTGAAAATCGATGTGATAAATACGACTAAGATTGCACTCACACCGCCTTATCGCCACTTATACTCAAATTGTTAAACTCAATTTTTTTCATATCCGACATAAAAAGGAAGTGATAATCCCATTGCATAAAAAAGTAAATCCGATGAAATTAAAATATACAGGCCTATCCCCATGATGTCAGTAATAAAAACAAATGATTGCAAGAATAGTGATTGAAAAATTACACTTATATAGAGATATTAAATACGATATCCAACACTCGGATTTCTTAAAAAAATAAATGAAAGAGTATCTTATTGAAAGATCTTTGTGATATAATAAATTCATTCCTGATAAAAAGAAAAAAAAAGAACACTGTGTATTAGTGCTTACTCTTGACTTGCGTTTGACACAATACTTAAAAAAAACGCAGGGAAAGACATAACATGTAAACTCTTAAAATCCACATCTCCATTACAAAAATGAATCGTACCTATAACTGCAGAACTACAATTACCTGCGGCATTCCTCGAGGGGAAAGTTTATCACCGTATCTTTTTCAATATATATTTGTAAATGATTTATCCAACCTACAACTGTACAAGCACATCTACCAGTATGCAGATGACACAATACTCATATCCATGCACAGAGATCCATCAACGGGCTTACAACATTTTCAATCAGACTTCAACATAATCTGATTGGTTCATGCGCAATTCTATTGTGATAAATTGCAATAAATCTCATCTTATCATATTTAGAAATCCTTGGATAGCTATAGATCTCTCAGACATTCCACTAAAATGTCATTTCCCACATTGTTCAAAGAAAACTGAAATTTTTCCTTGCACTACAATCCTGGAAATTACCAATATCAAATACATAGGCCTGCACTTTGATGACGCTATTCGATTGAACACACACATTAACTATATACAACGAAAATTATTATTATTATATAATTGTATAATATTAATGTATAAAATGCACTATTTACAAGATATATTGAATAACAATAGCACTACGTACGGAAATACGGAATATCTTGCTATGGTTCTACATCGCAATACTTAAAGAAAAAACGAAACGCATTCCAAAACAGGCTGATGGTAACTACTAAGATTTCGACTCAATATCGTACCGCTCTCTCTCATCCAAAACATACCAGCAATCGCCGTCTGACTATACCAAATCTTAGCCATGGCACTATCATGTGAAGACACATCTTTTCTATAACTACCGAATAACATTAGTAATTTAATATTATTTAAGAATTCAACGTATAACACACATTACAAGCAATTATCATAATGCATTTGGATTTGCAACCCGTCAATTCTAAATACCACACTTATTGAATAACCTTCCATACGATATAAATAACCTAACTTCACATATCGCCCTGAAGAGAGCTTTGTGGTCTCTGTACTGAACACTCGGCACTATCAATGCCTAACATTAAATTAGCCACATGAATTAAATAAATCAATAAATAAAGTAACGAAAACTAAAATAAAAAAGAATAAATCAATAATAAAAATCGTAATCTAATTATATACTTGTTAATCTTCTCATAAGCGATACATCGGCTTCAAAAGATGTGAACAAAATGACAAATATTCAGCAAATATAATGCAGTTTCTATTACAATTACTATAATTACTTATATCAAAAGAAATTAAAAGGAGTGCCCTTTGCAATTTGAAATAAAAGTATCAGAAAGGTAATAATTATAATATCTTATTTGTACATTCATCAGAACTCCGTACACATGAGAACAATAAATCCTATTGGCATTGTACATATTAACCACAGGATATGCAGTATGAATCTATTGGTGGGCTAATTCTCAGTTGTTTAAAACAACATAAAATCCAAAGATTGGATTATTCTGATAACTCCGAATGAGATATTTACTAATGCAACTTCATTTGGAATTTTTGCAAATATTCCTTTCATTGAAAATTATTCTGAAACTCACGAATTCCCGAATCTATGAGAAAGATTCATTCTGGTAACAATTCTTAAAGTTGCGCAACTTTTGTCATTAGTTTTGCTAATAATCTTGAGGATAGAAGGATTTCTTAGTTCAACAGTGCTACGAATGAAGCTGTTCCAAACAATATTATTTTATAGGAAAAGTAATGCATATGAAAATAAAAATATCTCATTAGATCTTATTGCTTACCATAATCATACAATTTTATCCATTTGTTATTGCTTCACAAAGGAATAATCATATTTGAAGAAGGAATCTAAATAAATATATCTTGTGAATAATTTCCGAGAATATATCAAGGACCTATTGTTCTTCATATCAACCATGTTCAATCATATTTTTCACATTAAATCAATAGAAAGGTAACATGAAATCATACTATTATTAGCCCAAAAACAGTGCGATTTTTTAATAAAAATATTAAAAGTGACATTACTTCCAAAGAAGAAAAATCGCCTTTTCTTTAAAATAAAACAACAACAACAACAACAACAACAATAATAATAATAATAATAATAATAATAATAATAATAATAATAATAATAATAATAATAATAATAATAATAATAATAATAAAATAACATAGAAAATAATAACAAGATAAGTTTCTTATTATCATCAAATTCTTAATATGTATCCTAAAGGGGTGTAGAGAGTACCCTGACAGTTATAAATTGAAAGGCTTTGTAAAGGTTTGCATAAAATGTCATGTTTACAACTAGACAGAAAAATTCTATTTTTAATTTATTTTGGTATAAAACTTGCCGTTCGGAAAACACCAGCGAATGAAGAAAAATATGTCCTTTCCTTCCTATTAATTATTATTGAATATATATATATATATTTATTTATTTATTTATATATATATATATATATATATATGTGTGTGTGTGTGTGTGTGTGTGTGTGTGTGTGTGTGTTAAAGGGTAAACGGCCCCGCCTACTCCCTATACGGGAACAGCATCGGCGTAGTTGATTTTTTTTTTTTTTTGATACCAAGCTATTTTAAACCTGGTTTTAATCCATTTCCCAAGTAAGCAAACAGACAAGTAAGTCAAGTCACACAGACTTGACTTACTTGTCTGTTTGCTAAACTATGGAGGAAACACGTGCATTTCAATTGATGGATACCTGAAATTTTGTCTACGGCGCTATCATAGTGGAATACAATGCTGTAATTTAGTTAAATTTAAGACTGGAATATTACTTCCTCCTTAAAGGAATATAAGGAAATTTATTGTTTTTCTTTACAGAAAATAAAACTCTCTGGAAGAAAATAAAAAATACATCTTCAATGTGTTTAGTTTTGATGGCAAATGATAATGAAATTTGCATACAAACGTAACCACTGATTAGATTATCTCATTAGTTGCATTCATCTTGTATACAACAAACAAAATACGTTTTCTGTTCCTGAATTTTGTTTTTCAGTGAAATTTCTGTTCATCTTAATTTAATAATTATTTACTTAATGAATATTATGTTATTGGTATTGTTACAAGGATAGTGTAGGAGGGTTTGTTTTTTCCCTTGGTGTGGCCTGAACATGTTTCAATTCTTCGTCAAACACAAAAATACAATCATTATATTAAACAAGAAGCAAGAAAGGAAATTTGTAAGATACGACATTCTGGATTATACCGTAGCAGAAGGTGATTCAGTCTATCTTTAACAATTTTCAATTTATCTTGCAAAAAGAAAATCTCATTCCGTACTACCCGAAGTTTCGTTAAGGTAAAGTGATGAGACGTTCCTTCAGTAATGGAATGTCTTCTTTCTCATCCATTGATGCCATTGTCACTAGACAATACAATGAAAAGAGGAGTCGAAATCTTTTTTTTTCTTTCCTTTTCGTCTATTTTTTTTATGGAATCTCAAAATTAGTTTGTCTTTATCGTAAACTCGATCACAATTATGTAATTTACTGCAAGTTAATAAAGAATTTACCCTAAGTAATATCTCATCGTGTGTGGGGAGACGGAAGGTGTATCAGCCTTCGATATGTCGGCAGGGAGTTGGGAAAGGTAGTAATAAAACGATGATTTTTACTTTTCAAATTTGACAGCTAGAAAATGTGTGTTCCACCTAGTAAAAAAAATTACAAGCAGGATTGTTTTTCAAACCAAAACTACCGTATTGCATTAAACATAAATGGATTATATGTAACGGAAATAGTTTTCACTATTTATGAGAATTCATAGTCTTATTACCGTTTGTACGCTCTAAAATATTTGTTCGTTTTTTTTATAAAATCAGTAATCGCCATTCAATCTTACTTTATGACTACAGTTTCTTAAATATTCAATCGTTCGTAGCATTAATTATGGTAACAAGAAAGAAGGTAATTGTATGCAGTTTATCATGTTAAGGTTATCACAAATGAACTCTTATCCTGAACTAAGTATCACCTTTCGATATGCAGGAATTTCAAAAAGTATGGAATACGAGTTTCATTTTAAATGTGAAATTTGTTATTTTGAACATATTTTTTAATTTAAGATTCAGGAGTGCTACATGCATTCGTCCTGGTTGTATGCTATATCAATTCTTGTGGCTTGTTTTGTCCTGAAACTACGTTCTTTGAAATATATCAGCTTTGTTGAGGACGCTAACTGAAAATTCTTATTCATATATTCACAACACTATTTCACCTCCACCAACTACTATTAGAGACCATCTAATAACAGTTTTCGAAAAACAAATTGAAAGGGAAGATTGAGGGAGGTGTTAGTTTTGACAAAATGAAGAATTTCCTATTCGATTCCAAATAGAAACATTCCTGCGAACAGATTAGTTTTAGTTCTTGAAATGCTGAAACGGCATGAAAGGGAATACAGAAGCCAGAACCGGTTATTATGGCTTCTCATGGTCTTCCTGATTAAGGCCATCTTCCTGATGGTCTCAATCAAGAAGAAAGTAAACAGTGTTTCTTTATTATTCCTTTAATGACAGAATGTACACATATAAAAGTCTTTAACACAAAAATGCATATTATCCAGCCAATATTTAAAATATATCTTAATGATTGCAACAAAATGTCTGCCACTGTGAAATAGATCACAATAAGCCTAAAATACTAAAAATATCCACCGACACATAAGAGAGGTACAGGCTTCCAAGTAAACATTCGTATAAGTATAATCCTATATGTTTCCGACAAGCTTAGGGAATTTTAACCTAATCTACATATCAAAAATTTATTAAATACGTGGTACGCACATTGTCGATGTGTTTCAGAACCTGAACTGCGAACTAAAAGAAATTACTACTGTGCTATTGAAGAGAAATTATCTGGATTACAATTCTGTCTAAAACGCAAGAAACCTTTAATAACGGTTTGTCAATTTGCTTCATTAGTAATTCAAACTATGAGTATAATACTCTAATTAGGCTGGATAACTGTCCCACCAAATACGGTTACATTGCTACTTATAAATCTGCTGGAAATAATAATGAAACATGGTTAAGTATAAAACTCGAACTACCATTTTTCGAGAGAAATATTGTTTGATCAGTGCTGCCATCTTTCAGTCGACTTTTCAAATTTAACATCCTGCATTATGAAAAAATTATGAAAGTGAAGTGACTTTTACGTCATAGAGGGAACAGTGGTTTACCGGTACCTCCACTTTTAGTCACATTTCAAATTTATTTTACTGTTTATAAAAATAAATAAATAGATATAAACTATTTCGTATGCTAGTGATAAAATGAAATGTAGTTATGCTGATAAATTCTGGTCATTGTTTAAAGACATTTCGCCGAGCAATAGAAACTAGTATTATATTTATGCAGCAGAAAATCTCAATAAATCAATGTAAGTAATAAAATATTTCTTTATATAATAATTATATTGTTTTGAAATATATATTACTTCTTTCACCATTTTTGGTCATTTTTCAGAAGAAAAAGTAATTCACTTGGTACACTAATTACATTTGGCAGGGTCTCACATCAGATGTGCAATTTTTTGCCGATGATGCGAAGATATCTGGGATGCTACTGATATGCAGCACTTACAAAATGATTTGAATACACTGGAAATTGAGCAAATGAAAATGGCTCTCGGTTTAATGTTAGTAAGTGTAAAGCTATGCACTTCGGAATGATTAGAATTCCAGCCGCATATTATATAGCGGGGTTATGCTAAACGAAAGAAGAAACTGAGAAGACAAGAGATCTTGGCGTATTATTGGGTAGGAATTTGAAGTTCCAACTCAGCTGATGATTGCGATGTTGAGGCGAACCTTATCATGTAAGGATAAGGAAGTTCGTTTTCCTCTTTATAAGAATTTGATAAGACCACAGCAGAATTATTTACGCATATTCATTCTCCCAGGTTCCGTGGGGAAAACGAAGCTGTGGAAAGGGTGCAAAGAATAGTTACCATGATTATAACTGGATTATGGGATTTAGATTATGAGGACAGATTGTGGGTATGTGGATTGCAAACTCTGATTGCCAGCTAGGTTGAGTAATTCTTCGCGTCCCTCGATGAATCTTTGATTCGTTTTAAGTCTCAAAACAATAATAATAATAACATTTTTATTTATTTTTTTTTGGTGCAAGAGAGTTTATTCATGTATTGGTACTGTACAAATGGTTATTATTTTAAGTATTATAAGCATGCTTTATACAGACTGTAGCAAACACGCAATTTTTTATGATTACTAACTTCAAAAATATTATAAAGTTAAAATGACGTATTGTTCTATATTACCATGATTAAGTTAAGGATTAGATTCTGGAGGAGTATTTTTCTAATCGCCAATCGTAGTACTTTATGACAGGATACTTCATCTTTTGAGAAAGTACTTTTGAGACTGTAGTAAGTAGGACGGTGCCCTCCTATCTGACGAATAGAATCGTTTACTTATTTTTAACACTTTATTTTGTTTGCATACATATTATAATTACATTATAAATCAGAGATATTACAAAATTTAATGATTATAAAAATCACATTTAGTTCTGAAATCGTTTTACACAATCATAATAATCGTCTTTAATGAGATTACAGCTTGTAATTTTTACAAAATTCAGCACTGAGTGCTGCATAAGTGATTCATTTTCTACACTGCATTTTAATTAAAATATCGACAATAATATTTTTTGTGTATATTACATTATGTAATATATATATTACATATATATGACATATATATATATATATATATATATACATATATATATATATATATATATATATATATTTATTACATTTACATATATATATATATATATATATATATAATAACAACACATGTTCTTCTAATATTAACAATGAAGATAATATCACGGAATTTTTGAATAATGGATAATAATAATATTATTAAAAATTTTTATTATTACATATGATACAACATTACATACATGTGATACATTACTTGTTTACATTCTTTACATGTGATACATTACTTGCATTTGATTACATATGATACATATTTGAGTACACATTTTTCTTTTAAAAGAAATTCAATCCTTCTTTTATTACTAAAATTATTATTAATATTGTGATTGCATATTTACAACACATAAGATTACCATTTAGAACAGGTTTAGTTCTTTTTTTTTCTTTCTAACAATGTAATTCATAAAAATTTTTTTTTCTTGCTTTTCTTTTTTTCCCTGTATAATGTATTATTATTTTTTTAATTATAATAATAGTTTATTATCCCTCTAATAATTACATAAATATACTAATATTTAGGCAACAATGCAACTTTTTTTTGCAAATGGTTCAGTAAAAATTATAATTACTAGTAATATCATTATCATTTGGAGAATTTTTCATTGACACGAGTAAAAAGCATGTATTATTACCATTAATAATAATAATCATTATTATGATTAATATTAATATTATAATCATTATTATGATTAATATTAATATTATAATCATTATTATGATTAATATTAATATTAAAATCATTATTATGATTATTATTAATGGTAATAACACAAGCTTTTTACTCGTGTCAATGAGAAATTCTCCAAATGATAATGATATTACTAGTAATTATAATTTTTACTGTCCCATTCGCAAAAAAAGGTACATTGTTACCTAAATATTAGTATATTTATGTAATTATTAGAGAGATAATAAACTATTATTATAATTAAAAAATAATAATAATACTTCCCACTTAAAAACTCATAATTGCATAAGTTAAACGATATTACTTATGTTGCAGTTTACATAATAATATTTTTTTATTTAAATATATAAATGAAATATATAATTTTAAATTTCAATATATAACTGAAGTATTACTATCACATTTTCTGTTTATTACAAGTATTCATTACAGAATGTTAAGTAAATAATGTTAGATAAATACTACTACTGGGATATGTAATGTCTCAACTGCGTCCTTGAAGCGTTGTAATTAGCTTATCTGAGGATGACACTGGTTATATATATATATATATAGTTTTATGAAGAAATAAATGACTAAAACCAAGATTTAAGTAAAAAGGTTTTAATATAAACACACTGCTAGTTTCGACCTTTAACAGCCTTCTTCAGGTGACATTATAAAAGAAAAAACACTAAACATTGAGGGTTAAAAGCCTATGAACAACACCGACAGTCTCTATAATTAGCATTAAAACGTTGTAGTTGTATTTTAAGCTGTTCTTTCGTTTGTTGCATTGTTGGGAGAGTGCGTGTTTGCTGCATCACGTGAATGCCAGTACATGATTCAGCTGAATGACTATCTGGGAAGTTGTAGCTTAAGTTGTTATTTAGATGAACAGGATTGAAGATATCAGAACCTTCTTTCAATAGGGATCTCCCTTAACAGTAAAAAAGTCCTGTCAGTGTTGACCAGGCACATATTTACGAAGTGTTAAATTAATACGACAATGTATTTAATTAACGATGACATATAGTGTCTGTAGTTGGATGCTTGTTTAGTATGTAGAGTACGTGCGTTTTCAGTCCACATTGTCTCCAACTTATACCAATTCTCTCCATATGTAGTATATCGTGTCTAATTGTGTTCGTACTATATTTAATGTTACAATAAAGTTTATTATTTCTCTTTAATTAGCAATATATTTTCAGTTGGGAAGGGAATATCTGTCACTCTAAAGAGACGTTTTCAAAATAATAAATAAAAAAAAATAATAGACGTAGTGAACAAAACCGTTTATTCCTATCGGTAAGAGAATGTGAGTTAATGCAAACCCAACCACATCATTAAATAAAACATTTCTCAGTTTCTGTTATTGCATTGTTTAATTCGATTTTTTCTTATGCGGTGTTTAAGTATTAATAACCACGTGATTGATATTAATTTTATGAACTTTTTGTCTTTACTTTACTATATATAATGAGGACAGTCATTATTTTCTTAACCGTTTGTTTCAGTTTATTATGATAATTTATCAATTAGTTGACCTTTGGAAGATACACAACACTTCGACATCTTACACGAAGGTGAAATCAGCTCAGCGCACTATGCTAGCTCTAAAAATCAACTTAATATATTAGGGCCTGTATCAGATACTAAATCGATAAAAACGGGTAATACACTTTTCGCTTCTCGGCTTATTCGCTACGATAAGTGCTTCATATCTGCCTTCTGTCTTTTCAGCGTCTGAGCGTGCCAAAAGGCATTCAGTTTATTATTGAAATGCGAGAAGGGCTTGGGGATCATTCTTCCAAATTTCTGGAAGTTGTATTTTATTTACAAACCTAATCACTTTGCTGTACCTTTCGGCCACACACACACACACACACACACACACACACACACACACACACACACACACACACACACACACACACACACACACACACACACACACACACACACACACACACACACACACACACACACACACACACACACAGACGAAAAATGTTTTTTTATGAAAAAACATTTTGTTCCCTTGCACAAGAGTGGTCATTAAGGTCATCGTCTGGAGCATATACTGTATACTATATACATAGAAACAAGCTGCACTACAATCTACATGGTTTGTTAAAGTTACTGACCATCTGTTACAATAATTATTGCCAAAGCAGGGACAAAATAGTGCAAGTGAATCCCGTACACATCCGGAAATGGGTATCCAGGTAGCCTTGCAGAGAGAGAGAGAGAGAGATGAGAGGACATGACAGTGCTGCCATCTTGTAGCAAATTTTTAAATTTAATTTATTGCATTGCAGTCGTAGAGAGAGAGCAACTCTTTGCTTCGCCACCATCCTTTAGTCACTTTCTAAATTTATTTGACTATATATAAAAATAAATACATGGAATGTTATTTCTTATGCCATTGATATAATTAACCTTGAAGTGTAGTTTTCTTAATAAATTCTGATCATGTAATTTAGATGAAAGAAATTTATATAGCCAGAAAATCTCCCTCCATCAGTATAAGTAATAAAAATATTACTTTCTAAAAATATAAAAATTCTATTATTATATTGTGAGTATAAGAATTATATTGTGAGTATAAGAATAATATAATTCTATAAATTATAGAATTATATTGGTATAAAAATTTATTTCTTACACTAGTTTTACTCATTCCTCAGAATAAAATTGTCATTCCAAGGTTATTTTTGAATATTTAAAAAAAATTCTCATTCTGCAAAATATTGGGAATTTTCCTGTTCAAAATTTAAATCTTTCATCTCTTACTTGAGTATACTTGTTTTTATTTAATAGTGACTAATCAAAATTAGGGAAAATATCTCAGACACTGGATTTTTCATCCTGTAAACTCAAGAAAATCGAGTGTAGAACATACAGTATTTAAGACAATAATATATTATGTCAGGATTAGGGGATAGTAGGTGGAATCAGGTCTATACTGTATTCCCTTTATCAGACGCCACTTATATCATTGAAAGGTTTTGCCTAGCTATCTCTAATTAACTGTTGGTGGTGGTCATTCTTCCACAACAACCCAGATCCATGCAAATCCAACTTAACATACACATGATTTTAATTTTATTGTTACATAACACATCCACAGATTTCAAAGACTCATTGACTGAAAGCACATAGTCTGACACTATCTGTCTCCAAAAAGTACAGCAAACCACAACTACCATCGTCATTTACACCAACAAAATTTTACAGTCCATCAACAATGCTAGTATTTTCACATGCAAATATAAACATTCATGCCCATGGCAGGATTCTAACATGGAGCCTTTTGACTGCAGGGAAGATACTCTGATCACTTGACCACCAAGGCTGGGCAATGTTTTTTTGTTTTAGTCCATAATTATAATCTCCCATAAAGAACTGCTTGTTTAATAATTCTCGTTTAATAATTCTCATTTTAAACTATTAAACAGGCTAGGAATCAGTGCGATAAGCATAACCACAATTTTACATATTATGTGAGTCAACTCCACAATAAACATCCATTAATAACAATTTCAGTAGTAGTAGGGACACTAGTGACAAGATCAAGATCAAGATAAGGATTTGTGACGTGATTGTATGATGAGATCACTGACATCATTGTGTGTGATATCATGAGTTTGGAATTTGGCAATTTGTCAAATTCCAAACTCATGATATCACATGAAACTCATGATGCCAAATTCCAATATGTTAAAAAATACTTAACATATTGGAATTTGGCAATTTGCCAAATGCCATTTGCAGATATCTATTAGTGATGTTACCTAAAACTGATAATGATAACTTTGGAACTAAAAAATGCATGTTTTTTTGATTTACATTTATTAGTATCAGTTGAGGTGACATCACTAATAGATATCCACAAATGGTGAGGTCGCACATCTCCCTAGTTATCAGTATGGGGTGAAATCGCTAAAAGGTATTTGAAAATTGCAAGGGCGCTCATCTCCCCTTCGCTGAGCAGACATATTTTGGAGGAGAAGGGGAAAGCAATGTAGGGAAGACTACTGTAACCCTCTCCACTACCCTTTCACCATCACTATCAAATGCTATATATATATTTTTTTCTCATCCCAACAATTTTGTACATATGAGTGATAGAACTAGTAACATGCTCTAACATCAAAAACGGTGTTTGAGGATAAAAAATACTTAACATAATAAGGATAAGTAATATAGAATACCAATAGAGCCACAGAGATAACATTTTCCCCATGATGTCAAAAAGTAAGATAAAATCACATCAACATCATAACCACCAGCATGAGAAAACATGTCCGTGAGTTATCTGCATGAAAGTTTCAGTTTTGAAGGAATGGTCTGCCAGGGTGTGGTTAGCAGTGCTATGAGGAAAAACAATCGAGTTGAGTGACTTTTCAGTTACTGCAATCGTTCATCCCGTGCAGCAATCGTATTGTGTTGTGGTGTTTTCTGTCCAGTAAAGCAAAATAATGAGTGAACCACAAAAGTCTTTGAAATTTTCTTTCTTTCGAAAAATAGCACAAGACAAAACTCTTCATATAACTCTGAAAGGATGGAAACCAAATATTATTTTAGAATACATGTACATTATGATGTATTTATCCAGGACCATTTGGAAAAAGTTATGCTAGAAGTGGTCTGATATCTTTGGCTACTTGGAAAGAAGAGTTGACTATGAAATGGACTCACTGACTGTTACATTCTGAAATGCCAAGATGGGGAACTAATACTCGATGACATAGGAGCTGGTGGAAGTAAATGTTTTCTCTATTAGTCATGAAGAAGCTGAGAGATTTTCATCAAAACTGTACGATATTTTAATCATTTACTCTTTTTGGAAACTGGATTACCAGCTGTTCGAATCATGGGCAAAATTGTTGCTAATCAACTAAATTCATCAATGGTAAATTTATGAATTTAAAGTTTCAAGATTTTATTCAATTCGATAAAGATTCTTGAATTTGGGATATTTATGAAAACATTATACAAAAACTATTTGCGTATATCTGGTTACAAAAGTATACATGGAAAGTTTAGCGAGGCTGTGTCATTTCAAGACTAAAGCAATATGAAATGTATGGATCTCTGCTTCCTATGGTATCAGATCTTAGGACTCTTGTGTAACCAGCTATTTTGATGTAATGTAACCAAGAAACAGTGTGTAATGAACAGTTTCTTTATTGAACTCATTGGCAAATGTTAAGAGTGTAAAGTAAATATTGTGAAATATTTTTAGGTAATTACATTTTTCGAATTTTTCTCTATGAATATAGTTGTAAATAATAAGTGCCTCTCTATTAAAATTGGAAGAACAATGCTACGTTCGTCCTTCGATTGGAAAAGGCCTAAGTTCGATTCTTATCAAGATGGGAGGAATCTTTATATGGACGTTTTCAATTGAAGGTGAGTTAGCTGATCTGATATGGAGGTAGCAGGGTTTTCTCCCCCAGAATCTCAATTTTTTTATCCCGCATACAGACAAATTGGCCGTTCAGAATACACACAATTTATAGACAAAAAACCGTAGCTGTTTTTTGTCTATAAATTGTGGCCAGTGGATGGTGCTGATGTTGATGATTTGTGGTAGAGATGGAGATGAGGAATTGTACAACAGGTGTCCTCCCGTGATGAATCTTCAGACTCCTTGGAGATGTCACGAATAATAATAATAATAATAATAATAATAATAATAATAATAATAATAATAATAATAATAATAATAATATTTCTACAAAATAATATATTCATTTGTAAACTTAAATAAACAAAGATACGTGTTGTTTTTGTTGTTGAGTTTTCCACAGTGAAATTTTTACTCATTTATTCTGTTTAGAATTTGATATATAAATCGATAACTTTATATACCTTAATGTAATTCTGTTAAATTATTGTAAAAAAAATCACTACTGTGAAATTAATGCCAGGAATGGGGGAAAAGGTTGGGAAAACGGATATCCTGCGATTAATTATTTTAGATAATTATCTAATGCTACCTGTTGACATCATTTGAGTTATCTGTAAACATTTCATGCACATATTTGAAACCTGAATGGATAATCTCAGATAGAATATCGGTGTCGTTGGAACACAGAAGGACCACTCAAAAACATCAAAAACAGGATATGAGTCATGATAAGACAATTTGAGTTTTACACTCACCTAAACATATCACTACTAAAGTTTTAATTGTTTGGAACTTTTAAGGAACCTATGAAATAACATAATTGTGGGATTTTAATGGATAAAGTACAAAAATAATTAAATAGTTACAATTTGTTACTATATTAGGTGTGTCCATCAGTTTAAAATAGAAAAATCAAAAGAATATTAACCATCACGTTGCTATAAATCTTAAACAGTTTGGTGTAGATTATAAAAAGGTATCTAACTGTGCAGTAACACAAATACAAATTTTGGGGAGTGTGAAAACAGGATAAATAAATGTTCACACAATGTAACAAGAAGAAATAGGCAGGAGACGTTTATGCTGCAGTCAAAAATAAAGAGAAGGTATATTTTCTTTTCTTTTCACACATTTATACATTATAAAAGTTTAAAATCATGTGACTTAACATAATAAGGATAAATAACAGAAAACCATTCAAGCCAGGTTAACTTTGTCCAATGTTGTCATAAAGTAAGAGAAAATCACATCAGCATTATATCCATCACCATGTGCAAAACATCTCCATGTGTCGTCTGCACAAATGTTATATTTTTGAAGAAACTGTCAGGTTAAACAGTAATATAAGGAAAGCAATCGAGTCGAGTGTCTTTTCACTTAAAGAACTTGTTCATCCACTGCAGCTTTCATATTATGTTGTGGTGTTTTGTGTCTGTAAAAGTAAAAATAAAGGGTGAGCCACAAAAGTCTTTAAAATTTTCTTCGTGTAAAATTCAAATTGTTTGGAATTTTGCAACAGACATTTCATATAAAATATAAGACCAGAGCTAATAATCACTGAAACAATAATAAATAACCAATTATTTGTGGTGCCAAATGAAGTAATGTAAGAAGAATGAAGGAAAAAGTTTATGAAAAATCTACAGTGGGTGAAAAATTCAAAGTTTCAGTCATCATTGGTATAATTGATGTACAATTTCTTTTGAATAAGACTTCAAATTTATTTCCTAATGAAATTTGTATTTCTGATGGAATTATTGTAAGATGTGCATTGACAAAATCAAAATGTAGACTCATCAGCATGTGGGTCACAATGAATTACATGAAAGGGTTAAAAAACAGAATTCTTGGTTAATAAAATATAATCATCAGCTCAACTGGGAAATTGGTTCACTATCTCTAGACAAATTAAGAGATTGGATAATATAAACAACATGCAAATATCAAATATTGCTCGCCAAAGGAAGAGAAAAATCAAAAATATTAACATAGTTAATAGGGAGACCTGTTGTTGATTTAAATGAAATTGGATGCTCTAAATGTGAAAACATACCTTGCATTTTTACATGTTTTGGTAACATAACAAAATTTTCTGTGCTTTTAATAATGCTCACAAATATATGTATTGGTTTAAAAAAATAAAATTGTAGCCCATTATTTTACTACAGTAACAATTTCCCCACAAACAGAAATGAATAAACTTTTGCACAAGCTTGGGAATTCACACCTATGACCGCTAATGTTACAAAGAGTAAGGAACGGAAATAGAATTCACATTTCACTTTATTTTATTCCTGAATGTTATATTAAAAAAGGACAACATTGTAAATAATATTTCAATCAAATAAAATATGTAAATTTAAATGACCAACTTATGGTGTCATTGATGTCTTATGGAAGTTAAAATCACATCTGTGTTTGAATTCACTGCGAATTCACACACAATTTATTTACTTATTTATTTTAGCTCAGTTATTCTGCTTAGAATAGTAACAAAGATATCATATTCAGTTGAAATAAGAATAAAAAATTATTTATTTGCGTTGGAAAAATACCTAATATAATGAATGAATTAAAATATACATAAATACCACTTCTGTGAAATTAATACTGGGAATGAAAAAACAACACACACACACACACACACACACACACATATATATATATATATATATATATATATATATATATATATATATATATATATATATATATATATATATATATATATATATATATATATATTTGTATTTCAGTATATACTGAAATACAAATTTCAGTATATACTGAAATGGTGACATGGAGAAAATTGCGTGAATGCCATGTATGCACCCATGGGAAACGAAACATACACAACCCTGGCAAATCATACCCTTTGAGCATCTCTGCAAATGTTAAATGAGAAGAGTAAGAAACGAAAATAGAGTGTCTTTTTAACTTTATTTAATTTCTGTATGTTAGATTCAGAAATACAGTATTGTAAATAATATTTCAGTCAAATAAAATGTAACATAAAAATTAGCAAAGTATACTAAAGAGATAATATTCATTTGAAATACAAGAAATCGCTATCGTAATGTTCCAAATTCAAACATAGGAATGTGAATTTCGGGGTCACTGGTGGATATTAGTCATGAAGGGACATGTTGCGTTTTACATTCACCACTGCGGGAAAGTATATAGCCATGAGGCAGACCGCGAATGATATAAACGAACGAATGGACAGAAACCAAAGGAACACTAGTAAATAAATTTTAAATGTTTGGAGCATCGTAATGTTTGAAATTTTGTAACATAGAAATTAAGAAAGTATACTACTGATCTAAGAATCATTTGAAATAATAAAAAATAACTATTTATTTGTGGTGACAAAATAATTTTCTAATAGGAAATATGTTACATAGGAAATATATGCTGTGAATATATGGTTATAATTCAGCTTTTGGAATTTCGGCATTTTGGAATATATATATTTGCATTCAGAACATCAATTCTGGAGAGAATGTAAGTTAAAATATAAATTATCATTAGAATTTTTCTTGACTACATACAAAAGTTCTTGTAATCCATTTAAATCCATTTATTTCTTTTTTAAAAAAATGCCATTTTCATTCAAAAAAGAACTCATTTTTATCTCTAAAGGCTGATGCCATCACTTGACTCTGAACTAAAAAATCCAATAGCCAACAACTTTTGTAGTAAATATAACATTAATTAGAAAAAGTAATGAAGTTTAATATCTTAAAACATTTTAGACAAATCAAAATATTCGGATGAGTTATGTATATAGAAAAAGAATCTTGTGTGCTTGAGGATGAGGGACACCAGTGATAGCCAGTAATTAATTATTTAGAAATGTGAACATGAAAGAAAAAATAAGTGTGTGGATATATGTGTGTTTGAGGGGAAAGCAAGGATACCCTGTAGATAATTTTTTAGAAAAGACCTAAATGCTACTTCCAAGTCTTGACTCTAACCAAAATTGCCATACTCAATAACAGGAATGAAATACCACCCACTTATCGGAAATTCATGCTGTTACCTATAGAGAAGCGCTTCCCAAACTGTGGGTGGCGGCCCCCTTGGGGGAGCCATAGGTTTTGTTGAGGGGGAGGCGTGAAATAATGTAAACAAATTTAAAATGTTTTAAGACTAAGTAATTTTTTTATTTTAAAAGAAACGTATTTAACTTTTATTATTTATTATTTCTTTTTTGTTATTTTTTATATTTTAATATCATGAACTGTTGATATTGACTTTATATACATATCAAAACTCATTTTATATTATCACTGTCATCTGAACTACTTTTCTGTTACCAATGAAAGTTTTGCATATACTTCACACATGAAAAAAAGCTTAAACAAGTTCATGTAGGGAGATAGTAACTCGCTTGCAGTGGTAAACAACACACCCTCCTTAACAGCCACTATACTGCAAAGGCAATAAAAACAAGTACTTTTATTATGCCAGTGAATAAGGTATGAGGAGTCTATGTAATATATTTCTCAACAAATAGTGCAATTAGAGACAACTGGGATAAAAACACACTAATTAATGAATCACATGTCCCCCTCATACAGAAACTATGCTGTATAGACCGAAACAAAACCATATGTTGCATGGGCAAACACTATCTAACTAAAAACTATTGTTATTAATTAGATGTGTGTGAGTTCGATTTCCCAAGGCAGCAATAAAATTCAACCGAACGTGTTAAAATTCGTAAAAGTGTTAAAACTAAGTAATATATATATATATAATGAATGTTATGGCAGTTTCACATATGGAATTCGGTTGAAGAGAGTTAGTATTTCAACTCAATTGTCAGCTGTCCTTTTATCTTTCGGTTGCACGATCTTTTCTTAATACCGCACCAATCATATGCACGTTTTAATAACCTGCCTTTGCTGTCTGATTCGCGTTAGGCTTGATTAGATAAAGGGAGAAAAGTCACAAAAGAGAAAAATGTTCCTGGTCCGGGGATTCCCTTATTCAGGTAATATTCACTAATTTCATGTTATCCATCTGTGGTAATATTATTTGATCTATTCTATGTTAAAAAATTTAACCGTGAGATGGATAAGTGGTTGATAAAAAATACAAAACAATCCCGTGCACAATCAGAAGCAGAAAGAGACTCAAAAAAAAAAAAAGGACAGTATTTCATATTTTACCAGAACAGCCCGCATCGTCTTCAGAACCAAATGGTAAGAGGCAAAGAATGTAATATATGCATTTGATTTTTGCAATATTCGCTGTGTATGTTTGTATTGAATATAAATACAATAAATATTATAATAATATATCTCTCTATTACAATTTTGTTTCGAGGGGGGCCGTAAAATATTTTAATTTTTGCAAAGGGGCCCCTAACATCCAAAAGTTTGGGAAGCACTGCTATAGAGAACCTAACACCACGTGAGGTCAATGACGGATGGTTGTCACCCTGGGAAATTCAAAGGATAACATACACTATCTTATCTCTAACCATCACCTACAATTCTTTATGCAAACCAAACACACCACTTGATGCCTCTGACACACACATGTTCCCAAGAGAAATTACACTCATGACGTCACGGATCCTTATCTCTAACCATCACCCACAATTCCATACACAAACAAAAACACAGGACCTGACCTCGATGACACATGTGACCCCAGGGATATTCCAAACATTCCAAATTCATGACATCAAACACACATGATGTCACTGATCTTATCTGACAAACACATCATGAACCCTTATCTTATCTTGATCTTGGTCTTGTCTCTAGTGCCCCTACTACTACTAAGGATGAATTTCCATTAGACTTATAAGATTAATTTTAAACTTGAAAAAGCATCCATTATACATCCAAATATAGTAAACAGTGAAAAGCTCAATGTGCATTCTTGTTTTAATAACAACAAAAAGTGGTGCTTTTCCTTATTATATTGGAGAAATTGCATCAAGTAAGCTTTGTTTAGATAATGTAATTCCGAATCTAATCCACAAAATATGAGATTTCCGTTGAAATTAGGTAGATGATCTATTAGTAAGGGGATAGTAAGTAAATCCCTACTACCGTTACACACGCTTTTGTAATTTGCAAAAGAAAAACAATGCAACTGAATAATTGGCATCAGTTACTTAGCCAATATGTCAAGTATGAGTTTTACATTAAATATCTGGCTTATAGCAAATATTTACGATCTGCACACGATGCATTTCCATATTACGTTTGTGCAATACTCTCAAAGAATGGATGGGAAATACACGTCTCAATGCATTCAGTGCTTCAAAGAAAGGAAGGATGACAGAGAGAGAGAGAGAGAGAGAGAGAGAGAGAGAGTTTCTATTCTAAAGATGATACGAACGTTTGATTTCATAACATATTTAATTATCTACAAAGACCAAGAAACATTTTTTACAAAGCTGACTAACCAAAATCAAATTTACTGCATTCCTGACTCCAAGGATATTTGTTTACAGTTTCATGTCAAGATGCGTCACAGATTATAAAGTACTTTTGAAACAAAAGAAAAATAGCAGGCCCTTGAATGAGTTGATGTACAGATTACTATCAATATTTACAAAAAGAACGAATCCCATCCCATAATTTAGCCCATGTAAGTTATATTACATGAAAATGTTGAATATTAAAGATTCTACTTTATTTCAAACAAGAATGTATGCTAAAAACTCGAAAGTTTCGAAATTTTTACCACAGACAAATTACGAGAATACGATCTACGCAACTGGAATTGCGCAACTTTATACTGTTTAAAAGACACGGACGTTGCACACGTGTCCATATTTCGTGATCACTTTTCATTACTACATTTTATAAACGTTTCACTGCCCTGTGTCATAGAAAAATAAAAGACGAATATTTGAACGTATCTGCTTTATTATTGTATTTAATTTAAATAACAGTAATAATTTCTTTGGAATAGTTTACAATACGATATTAAATCACTTGTACGATAAAGAGTAATTTTTCATTCAAAATAAAAGAGGACTCCAAATGTATTCCTCATTTTGAGAGAGGTGAACAAATAATAGTTTGCAAAAGAACAACACGTTCCCTCTTCCGCTTGGCAACACGTTTCAGTTGATAAATAATTAAAACAGAATGTTTCTCAATTAGTTGGCTTATGGAACCAGGAGTATAATAAGAGATTTTAATCGCTAGATGGTGGGTGTTTGGGTAAGTATTCGTATGAGGAGACGATCATAGTGTATTCTGTGAAATCTAGACGTTTGATTCAGGTTTAGAGTCATCATTATAAATCAGTTATATTATATATTTTATATATATTTTCACATAGAAGTACATTATAAGGGCTTATAAATTATATAATGAATTTGCAGCCTCCATAGAATGTTTTCGACAATGAGTTTTGATTAGAAAGGCATTTCTGCATTTTCTATGCAGAATCAAAGGAAATGAAGACGAATTATAT
>NW_028328165.1:0-21369 GCF_054136105.1 Typopeltis vanoorti
CAAAGTTTTATCTACCTACTTCTGGATGCTATTCCTCACCAGATCTACAATACCCTAATGCTACTCCAGAGATACTGATTGGCGTAGAATTAGATGCATCAGTTCTGGTTCCTCCCTCTTGTGGTGGAATTGTCTTGCTCTCATTTACCTCATCAAGAATTGATACAAATATTGAGACTCACGTTAAACAACCAAGTTTTTTTTTGTACGTGACTTTAACTTGTAAGCCTATAATCCATTAGTACCGTGGTGTGCTAAGGATTTTTTCCTGTTTTTTTTATTCCTTCCTAAAGATCAAACATGTAACTTTTCCGGGCAACTTTTAAGCTTTCAATAAATCGGGTGTCGGGCTAACACTGGTGAAAGGTGGGAGGGGGAGGCACAGCTAATTCTCTAGTATATTCCTATAACTCAGATACTGATATCTCATCCGAACGTACTGCATTTGGTATCAAGTTCCTGTAATATTTTAACACCTCTACCTCTTCCAAATATATCATTTCATCCATATACATCTTAGATTCCAAAGAACTAATGGATCTGTTAAGATCGTATATGTTAGCAAAATATATACTTAATAACTTCGCCATTTCAGGCACATTCGATACATTCTGAATTTACTAAGATTATTCTACTATGAGTATTCTTCGTTTTGCTGGCCACATTGCAAAAGAAATTCCTCGAATTTCTTTTAACCTCTTCAGGCAACTTCTTTCCATAGTTATAACTCGCTTAGTGCGCTCTTTGTATTGCTCACATGATTGATCACGTTTCACAAGATATAAGTTCCATAACATTTTCTATTTAGTTCATGCATCAAAACTTCATTCATCCATTTCACACACCTCTCCAATTAATCCTTCCGAGTCTGAGAATGCAGCCACTTATAGCTTCCTTCAAACATTCACTGACCGCTTCCTGTGCAGTATTAAGTAGGATTTCTTCATTCGTCACTTCGCTCAAGTTTCAGCTGACAGTAAAGAAATTGCCTTAGGAAGGTATGACAATAATTTATATACCTAGCAATTATAAGTTAAAGGTATAATAATTAGAACTATTATTATACCTTTAGAACAATTGCAGCTCTCTACAAATAATTAACATAATAAAATCACCAGTAAAAGGGAAAGAAAAAATGCTAAAATAGCTCCACGTTTTCTATATTTCAACTAGAGAAATGTTTTTCAAGGCCTCTTTTAATTCGCTTAAACCCTAGTGGAAATGAAGACAAGTAGGGTTTCACTATAATATTCTAGTCAGGGACTGCAAAATGGCGGCGAGTTATTAAACCTCATTCTCCTCTCCAGATATCTATGAAATCATTGGCAGTCTTTTGCCAGGGAAGAGATTGACTAACCGCCAATCTTCGAAAGTTAGAACTAAACAGCCTAGTTGACACCCTTTTGGAAAATAAAATACGTTAAAGAAAAAATATTTATTTATAATGCGATAGTATAATTTTTTCAGAGTACTACTAAAAACAGCACGCCAGTGTTACAGCAAGTTGCTATTTCCTAAATATTATTTAATTATTATACAGATATTAACATTACGTTTTAGAATACGAACGGTAATATCTACAGCTTAAACAAAAATTACTTATAATTTTAATCAAAATTTCTGAATCCGGCTTGTCTTGAATTAATATTTGTTTTTTTTTCTTTTATTTCAGCAGGAGTTTCAGGAACTGGTGAGTACAAATTTTACAACGGCCGCTTTGAATATTAAAATTCCGTACATCTCACAGGTCATGTCACATATCCATTGGTTTAATATCGCAATTTTCATATTAATGAAAATGAGTAATTAGTATTTCCACCCATTAATTTTAGAAACCTCCTAATTTTAATATAGCGTTCGTTAATGCAACACAATGACATCATTTAATAATACTGAACTCAGAACAAAATTCAAGTAAGAAATTGATAAAGTTTAGGACGGTAACGTTTCGTTGTAAGTGTTACAAATCTATTCACAAATACGATATGAATAACTGCAGGAATCACAGCAAAACTGCTACCAGTACAAATGTTTATTTCATTGTATTTCATTTATTTAATTATCATTTTTGTGAACCCTTCCAAAAGAAATTTCACTAAGCCGTGACAAATGTATTATCTGCATTGACACAAAGCAAAAACGTTTCTTTCAAAATTATACATGTATATTTGCATAACTGTCAAAAACATTTCGATAGCATACATAAAACGAGTTCTAAGATTAAAGATTATCGATAGCACGCATTATTTTATTTTTCATTCCGATTAGCGACTGTTTTTCGTATTTCCATAAAACCATTAGTATTATCGAAGCTTGCCAATGCGATACATCTTTTTATAGAATATTTTTATGACTATAATGCCGGTGTTATAATAGTTTCTGTAATAAGTTATGTTCTATTACAGGCTATGCACCTGACAGGCAGTATATTTATCGGTACAGCGGTTATGTTCAAGCCGGATTCCCTGGACTCAAACCTCAATATTCTGTTGTTGCTTTCGACAGTGATGTTATCGTTCAGAGTCGACAAGATGAACTGGTGGTCAAGGTAAGTTCTGCACTTTACAAACAATATACGCAGAGAATATCACGTCAGTATCAATGTCTTTCACCATTCTGTCGACTGTTAGAGCTGAAGCTCTCCAACCAATTAGGAGCGGGTTCGAATTTCACTTCAGCATGGGTTCCTGAATCTCTAGGTGGTAGTCGTTTGTGTGTCTCAAAATTTCTTTTCTCTAGCCATTTCGGACCTCGATTGCAATGGCTTAAAAAAAGCTTCATGTTTGGTCTCTATAGAGCAGCTTTTTCCAGATTATCTAAGATTACTTTAGTCCACCTACGGTAGAACGATAGGTTTATACCCTTTTGTCGGAGGGGATCACAGTTAAAAAAGGTTAAAGTGAATACGAAAACAATTATGGGTTCAGTAAAGACACGACCTAATAATATTCAAACAGTTAATGTATTTTGATTTTCAAGAATAGAATTGCAAACAATTACAAGGATTGGAATCTTGGGAAATCATTTCTATGCCAATTGTATTAGATGAAAATAAAGCAGCTCCTTTGATTTTTCATAATTAAATTAAATATTTTAAATAATTAAAAGAATGATTAAATCAAATTTGCTTCACGTTGTTTAAAATATAATTATTTTCTTTGAAAATGCTAAAGTCAAAACTTTTATTTACCCATTGAGCGAACAAAATCACAAGAGAGTCATAGTAAAAGAAAAAAAAAAACTAGATACTTTACATAACAGATACAATATTTAATAAATAACTTCAATAGTAGGTTATTTGCCAAGATATTAGAGAAAACTGTGATAGTAAATCACAATAAAAGGTTCAGTGCGATGAAAACTGGGAAATTTCACTGCATATTCGGGATTTTGAATTAGCATACCTTTTCCAAATCGCGATTAACAAGAAATTAATAAAATCAGAAGAGAAATACTAATGTACCACTTAGCTAATTCGACTCAGTTACCAACGAACTACTTATGATATTTGTAATTTCTATAAAATGTTCTTAAAATTGCAACATTTAATACAGTTATTAAGCAGTTATTAATTTTATCAGCTTCAAATTTCTCTTTCTCTTAAATTTCATGGCATCGATAATACTTTATTGATATAACGATAATACTTTTAATTCCACAGATTGACAACTTTAAGGTCGATCATCAAAATGATTTGATCGAAGATGTCGATGAGTACCAGTTCAGAATGAAGCAACATCCTCAACAGAACGAGATCGGCAAACCCTTCAAGGCACTGATTCAAGATGGCCTGGTAAGTTAACATACCGTAACATAGCCTAATATTACACCTCTCCCGTGCTTTATTCGCGATATAAAATAATGGTGTGCATGTCCCTTAATATCATGAACTTCTAAAACTGTCACTATTAATAAAACTATAACTTGCAACACGTATGCAAATTAAATAGCCAATGAAACTCTTCTCAATTAAATACCCAATTATCCAAAAAGAAAAACGAAATTTGATATTACCTGGATTTTGTTTACTAACTGGAAAAGAATGTTCGCAAAGTAATTCAGACTTAAATGCAGAATGTTCAGAGGAAAAGCACTTTACCACTCATCTATCGACTGTGCACTTGTCTCTTTTATTCTTGCTCACGAAGACTTTAATGTTATCATGGTAAAATCGCGTCACATTCGGATAAGTAAACGCTCCTGCTTTATTGTCCATTTATATAATAAAAACAAGCTAGCTTGGTTGTCAAGGAAGACAAGCATACCGAAAATGTTTCTCTGGAAAACAATTGATTCTGACATTGACAGAAAGAGTTTAGATTGCTGCATAAGATATACAATGTATTTTTAAAATAAAACAGCAGTCTATAAAAATATAAAACATTCCGATATTTTATACCAATTCTAATAATAAAAGATAAATTCGACCAACCAAATATTTTAATTTCATCTTTAAAAAGCCGAATAAAGAGGTTCTATTTTCAATTATTGTTGACTTGGATTATAACAACTGCTTGCTAAAAAGAATACTTTGTATTATCAAACAGTCATCATAAATATTACAGTATTGTATTCTGTACAGTACAAGAACTGCGCTATTATCGCCTACTGATAGCTGGCACGACCTTCAAATAGTCAAAATAATCCCTTTGATTTTTGCAGGTGAAAAAGTATCAGGTATCCGAAGATGAGCCCGAATGGTCAGTCAACCTTAAACGAGGTCTCCTCAGTTTCTTCCAGTTGAATCTTCAGGAGAAAAATTCTCTCATGGAAGACAAGAAAAGCTACCGTCAACAAGCTGATGAAGACGCTGACTATTACAAAGTAATGGAGGTAAGTAAAACAGGGGTTTCAATTCTCTGTGGAACTATTAATTTTTTACTGTCACAACAATCACATACCCACAGAGATTACTACTACTTATACGAACACGATTTGTTTACCTTTTAGGACAGCATCGGTGGGGAATGCGAGACAGCCTACGTCATCACTAGTCAACCAGACGATGAAACCGAAGATGAAAATGTCCTCAACGTAACCAAGACCATCAACTACGAAAACTGTGAAGACAGAGCTTACTGGGCAGTGTCTAGTCTCTATGGTGACGACTGTGTAGAATGCGAAGCTGATCAATCGGTAAGAATCACTTACTTTATTGTACTTCTTTATTTTACGAAGTAACCATAAAATATATCAGAATGCTGTAGATTATCTTTCTGATTACGTTTCTCTGCATTAATCTTCTTAGGAACCACTTCACGCCAACGCCATTTACTCTTATGACCTTCGTGGAAATCGTAACAATTTCGTGATTGAATATGCAGAGAACCAGGCTGATGCTGTACACAACCCCTTCGGTGACGAGGGTCAGGAAATTCAGATCTTACTGAAGTAAGTTCTTAACATCGTAGGAAATTAAGTTCGTTATGACAAAATCTAACCGATTATTTATTAAGAAAACGGCCACCCAAATTTTACTGCAGAATGAAAGAATGAATTGATTTATTATTGTTTCAAAATATTTTCATTGTGATGTAGAAATAGAATTGTAGAAAAAGTTAAAATCAGATTTTATAGGAATATATCCATTAATTAATAAAATCCGTTTTCCATATTGCTTTACATCCTACACCTGTAGGATATTTTGAAACAAAATTCTGAAATTCCGACAGATATTCTGAAATAATTCAAAATATAAGAGGCTAGATTTTCAATATCTGCTTGAAATGGCTGTAAATTAATTCTCTAAAATGAGAGGTTAGTTACATGCTATATTTCCTTAGAGATGAAACTTTCTTGTAAAGAACACTGAAAATTAATGAATTGTCACTGAACTTGCATAAGTTTTTTCGTTCTCATAATTCACCAAATGCTCCTCTAAATTCGTATTTTGCCTTAATGAAAAGCAATAAATTTGAAAGAAATATTCCACTAGTTGGACAAGATAAAAAAATATTTGATTTAAAAATATATTTAAGAATATATTAACATAATACCAGAAAATAATAATGTCAAACAATACCTTACATAAAAGTTGTATTATCAGTTACTTAATACGATTTATAAAGTTTTAAAATCCCGACTTATCTATTTCTACTTACCACAGCCGTACTCTGGAACTCATTGAAGAACGACCACTGGATCGCCTATTTTCTGTTGAAGGTAGCGTTGAGACTCACGACTCACTTGCATTCGATGTTGAGGATGAAAGAGAGGAACTCAGCAAGGGTGGAAAACAAGAGGAGCTCAAGAAACCCCACTATTTGTATCACCTCTACGGATATTCATCTTCACCTAATGAGGTTTGTAACTTGATTAATTTAAAATTCATAATTAAACAAATATTACTTAATTTATAAACACAATGAAAACATTAAGAACTTTAGAATTGCATTCAGAGAGAGAGAGAGACTGTGTGTGTGTGTGTGTGTGTGTGTGTGTGTGTGTGTGTGTGTGTGTGTGTGTGTGTGTGTGTGTGTGTGTGTGTGTGTGTGTGTGTGTGTGTGTGTGTGTGTGTGTGTGAGTGAGAGAGAAATAGTGATAAAGAAAATAAAATCACCGTAGGATTACGGAACCATAATAAATATCTCCCACTTTTTCTCATATCCTGTCTACATTCCTTTATAAATGAAATAATTCAGTTATACAGAACGATTTATCGGAAATGGTCTGGATTAAATATAATTATAATAATCTCAAAAAAGGTCTCGCTATGTGACATTGATCCAAATTATTCGTTGATTTCAGGTGAAAAATTACATCAGCGAGATTGCCGAGAAGACCGAAAAACGGGAGAAGGAATCCTCTATTGAAGCTTTACAAAAGGACAACCTGCCAAGGAAATACTTGGAATTGGTGAAAGCTTTGTCAACCCTGTCCTATCCAGAACTGAAAGAGGTGGAAAGGGATGTCGCTGATTCTCCACAGAAGCGCTACACTCAGTACAGTGAGGATGAAGACCCACAAAGGTAGGTTTTTCTTTTTGGTTATTCCATTAAGACGTATGAAATATGATAGATGGAAATACATTTGGCAGTTGTCACCTTACTTTCATCCCGTGGTTAACAAAATTTACTTAAGAAAATTATATGTAGTGTATACAAAGCTTATACAGAAGATGTATAAAAAGCAGCTGAAAACGATAAATACCGGCATCTCGTAGAGTAGCAAAGCCTATTCAGTTACAAGTAATTGGCAAATTTCCAGTAATGAACCGTCCCATGTGACACAAAGAAAAAAACGTAAAACTGCAGAACAATGTGCTTTGTTCTGCAGAACAAAGCACATTGATAAATACTATTATATTTGGCATTTTTAACATTTTCTTCTTCAAGGGAAAATTCATTAAAATAATGAAGTAATTATAAACACGAATATTTGCCACCTAATTGAGGTATGGCTTTTTTCTTCTTGAAATGAAGAATGATTCAGTATAAGACTGCGCGTTTTCATAAGCGATATAATAAAAACGTATGATCATATGATGGATCCAGTTCTTAGAAAAGAAACAAATATTAATGTTCAAATACTTAATGTTCCACTTAAATTTCGAATTGGCCATTCATAATTTATTTTAGGAAAAGGATTTTATCTATTACATTAACCCTTGCAAGGGATATTCCATATGGGTGCTAGTTGCCGCAGTTAACAATATTCGGATGTATAATGGCTCCTAAGATCATCATCCTGTATTGTCATTTATTAGTGCGCGATGAGTAGAAAGCAAGTTACACTGTGAGATACGAAGTTTAAATAATTAACATCATCAACAAATTAATACATTAATGATAATATACGACAATAAACGATATGATTTCTAAAAATGAAATACAGGACATTACTTAAACTAATATCGTAAATCATAAAGCAGAACTATTACAAAATTTTATAAAAAATCTCCTTCTAATCGACATTTCTGCACATTATACCATCACAAATGCCGCTTTTTATGTGTGCTATACATATAAACATTTCGATACACTAAAATTGATTTGAACTACTTTGAATTTTACAGGCAAGTCTTTTTGGATGCTTTATCTGATGCTGGAACCAACCCTGCTGTTCTGCTTGTTAAGGATATGATTCAATCAAAGCGTGTCACTGACGAAGAAGCAAAATATTTGATACAGACCACTCCAATGCACATCAAGGAACCATCTGAAGAACTATTGGATGAATTCCTGGTAAGCATCATCATCTACAACTTATGACCTATTCAATTTTTACCATAAAATAAAGTTTAACAATTCCACAAAGAAATTCAAAATATTTTTTAATAATCTCAAAAGCAAGCTCTTTATTCAAATACCGCGAATGTTTAACGACTGACCTTAAATAAGAATGACTTTCAGATTTAAAACAGCTTTGTTTTTAAAATCGCATTATTCTAGATAGTAATGGAATGGTGTATTTGTTACTGCAGGACTTGTGTCAAGACCCCAGCGTAAAGCAAGACGAAGACATCCTCTCAACCTGCTACCTCGCCTTCAGTAACTTGGTGTATCATTCCTGCGTGAAATACAACGAATCAGATGATCAACACGTAACTACTGAAGACGAAGAGGAAAGCTGCACTCCTAAAACAGCTGCCAAATATCTGAAGGTGAGTCTCTTTTCTGTGCACAAATTTAAGACAAAAATTCAGTACCAGAACATAGAGTATGATATTTTAAGAGTGAGGTTATACTTCTTAGATTTTTTGGAATAATTTTAAATGCTACTCGAAACATTTATGTAGAAGCACACCGTCTTGGAATATTCAAAGCAGTAATGATCATTAGCATACTTCAGAAAACGCTTCTTTAGTTATCAATACGAAGCATTTAAATCCTCACTCGTACCTGTTCTTTAAAAAAATATTTCTTACTTAATTTTTAAGTTCGCATTAAAAAAAATAAATTCAACGTTTTCAATTTCAGCAACTGGAACAACAGAGAGAGATGAGCAAGCATGAACGCAACGACATCCCCAACATCAAGATTGCCGGCAACTTTGGCGTCAAGGAGTCCCTCGAGTACCTGCTCCCCTATCTCAATGACGATGAAGAATTCCCTGTGAACAAGAGAGTGGCTGCCATTTGGGCTCTCCATCGTTTGGCTCAAAGAAAACCAGAACTGGTTAGTATGTGTTAAAATAACAGAACTATTAGATTCGGCTTATGTGATTATTTCTATTATTTTATTATAAATATTTATAACACTTAATGTTAACTGGAAATTAGAATTATTATACCATTTTACAATTAATAATCTTTGAAAACAGAAAAAGTATCTACATCGTATTTAGAATTAACACAAGATAGACAAAAATCATTTAATTGATTTTACAAGTGACAGTTTGAAAATACTTCTTTGTACTACCGCTACCAGCTCGAAAGTGCCGAGTGCACCCTTCTTTAAGTTTCGAACATCATCGTTGATCTTCAACAGGTGACTTCAGAACGGTCAGTTTTGCGAAGTAAAACGTCCACACGATGATTTTCGGGTGAATTAAAATTCGGAATTAAATCATGAGAGTAGTGATACGAATTCGCTCTTCTGCAATAAATTCACTCAGTTGATCTCCTTTTTTTCCTTGATAAGCTTTCTAAATGCTGAGGGGTTTATATCCATTCAAACCAAACGGGTTACAAGAAAGCTTCGTAAAGAGTCGAGCACAAGGTGCAACAAATGTTATGTTCATTGAAATAATAAAGATATACATCTTATCTACACTGCTAACATTAAAGAGCGGAATTTAACTGCTCCTATTGCAGTACACCCCATCCACACACACACACACATACTTATTAAATATTTTATTCGTTACACAAATAAAAATTGATACAGCAAATAAACAATTACGAGGAATCCATTTTTCAAGCAACTCTTTCATTTCTTCTAAATAGGTCAAGCAACAGTTGGTTCCCATCTATGCTGACGAGTCCGAAGATCACGAAGTTAGGATTGCTGCCTTCTCTGTCATTATGTCCACCGAGCCCGAACTTTACGAGCTGGAAACCATTGCACGATCTCTCGATGACGAAGATGATCAACAGGTAGCAGCTTACGTGTACAGCACTTTCTTCTACTTGGCCAACTCCACACATCCCTGCCACAAACTGATGTAAGTGAACCAAGATTGAATGATTCCTCTCATACGCTATATTAAATTTAAAAACAAAATACTGTTAATAAGTGAATTGTTACTCCAATATCTTATTTATTCCTCTCATAACATTTCAGCTCCAGCCGAATCAACGATATGTCATTCATCCTGGAGGATTACTACGATGATTGGATGGATATGGATGCTACCGACTCCATCAACTACATCGACTCAGGATATGATGGTAAGTTGCAACAATCTGTAGCATTCCCTGATATCAAAATACTTTCACGTGAAGAAGACAGTACTTTACTGGAATTGCTAATTCTCTCGCCTTTTTTTTCTTTGCAGATGACTTCGATTATGGTGGCTTCACTCAGATTTCTGTCATTGCTAGCAACACGAGCTACGTACCTCGTTCTGCTAGACTCAGGCTGAATGATTACTTGTATGGTCAGTCTTACGACACCCTCGTCATCGGCTACAACGCTGTTGGTCTTGAGAAATATCTCGACAAGGTTTTTGGACCTGACGGCTTGTTCTACAAGAAATCTTCATTCGGAATATTCAGTGGTGGCAAATCTTCCGGAGGTCCCAACACAGTTGAGAGGGAACTGAGAGAGATCAACCAAAAGGTAACGTTGCATTTGCAGTATCTATTACTAAACGACATACTAAAACAAATAAATCTTAACTCAAGTATATTCACTTGCACGTTTTCATAATAGCATTTAATAAATGTACCCAATTAAGAGTGCAATTGTGTTCTCTTCAACAGCTGGACATCAGCACCCGGGAATACGAGCCTCTCGAAGGAAATGTGTTCGTCAAGGTAATGGGACATGACATCGTTCATTGGCCATTCGACGAATCAACCATCGAAAGTCTGATCAAGGAAGGTGAGCAGTCAGTTGGATATACTGAACATTAGAGAATCTTTAGATTTTCCTTTTAGATTTCAAAAGAACAAACGAAAATAATCCGTTTATTCTTTTGAAATAAATCTCCATTCATTACTATGCACAATTAGAAATATACAGGTTCTATTACGTATCTAATCTTCGAAATGGTTCCGAAATCTTTTTGCAGCCATCACGTTAATGACCGACATGTTTTGTTGAAGATCATCATCAATGTTTAGCTTAAGAATCCAAAATACTAGCAGCGTGACCGTTTTCTTCTTTTCGGAAACGATGTTATTCTCGCTACTGATTCATCATTTATTCAGTCTTTAGAAATCATTTTTTTCGAAACTTTAGAGAATATTGTTTATGTCGAGAAGGAGATCATTTAAAAAAGTATAATTTCCTCTAATAAGGAATGTGACTAGTTGTGTATTTGAATTTTCCTGGTTTGAGAAATTATTATTCCGTTAATTATTCACAAATCTCCAATTAAATTGCTAAATGTTACCTTTTCTTTCAGTAATATTGGGTAGACTGGAATAGCGTATGCTAATTTCTGAAAAATGCGATGAAAATCGAGCGTAATTTGCTTAGAAAAGATTAATATCAAATAAACCTAAATGAAAGTTAAATTATACTCCTTTAATTTTTGATAAAAACACTTAACAGTTATATGATATTTTTAAAAGTACTTTTATCTATTTTTAGAACTACTCCGCTTCCCTCAATCGAAATTAGGCGAACAACTCCAGAAAGATTACAAGCGTTTCACTCTAGCAGCAGACAAGATTAAAGTGATTCCTACCGAAATGGGAATTCCAGTCGTCAGCCATCTTAAAATTCCTGTCTACGTGCACTACAACAACGAGGAATTCAAGATCGATATGTCCCCAAGCACTGCAAGAGGAGGACGTTCTGGCCCCGTTCCTGTTGACGTCCAGGTTAAAGTTGAAGGCCAACTGATGTAAGCAATTCATTTTCCTAAAAGCGAATATACTTTTAAAAATAGGTGTTTTCTCGATTTCTCTTTTCGGTTTTGAGGCTGAACAGTTTTGTTTGGAAATGACGAGTTTTGGCGGAAAAAACATTTTCCTTCCTTTTTGTTTGTGACCAGTTGATTCGAATCGAGATCTTTCCAACTAATGGTGATAACTCAATGTGACTTCAAGCCCTTAATTCTGCCACCATATTTCAATTTCTGTTTATTATATATGAGTGCAGATACAAAACTAGAATGAACAGGTCGCTACACGAGTCTACGTTTCTGCAAGACTTGATGCTTCAGTCTCAGCATGTTAATATGAGAAAACATGGCGTATTGTTTCTGGGTGTAAAAAATGAGTTTCTCTTTTTAACCTGTTGGTATCCCAGCCAACTACGTTTGTAACGTATAAATAATTTTAAACTTTTTTTAAGTAAGTCATTAAAAACTTTTTACTAAGGCCTCAGAGAAATGAAGGGCATAAAATGCCAACTCATACTTAGTCTCTAATGACTACCATATCATGTAATTTACGGCATAATGGACCAGTAAGAATTAGCAATGATGGTCTTCAGTTTTCCTTATTTTGGTTTTCATACTGAAAGGTTTGATGAAGGCATTTACTAAAACCCATACGGAAAGAATAAGCGTTTCAATTGTGATAAAAATATCTATTATATCAGGAAGTTAGGCTCAGTTTTAAATAAAAACAAATCATCCTCTGAAAAAATGTAAAAGCATTTATCCAGTGTAGTTCCACTTGCTTAAATCTAATTTCACTGCATCTTCTTTAGTCAGTTTATGTGCAAACATATTACAGGAATTAAAGTTCTTTCACATTAAGCCGTTCAATAGATTAAAATTCTGAAAAAGTATTAAGAGCATAATAAGGAATCAAATCGTTTAGTGTTTCCGATTCTATTGGTTAAAAATATTATTTTTCTTTCAAGTAAAAATACCTCTTCTTTGAATATGCGTACACGTTCTATTTAAAAAGATTTTTCATATTTTAAAACTTAAACGTAATACAAGAAGGATTACATAAATTGACAATACCACTGAAAAATTTATAATAGCTTTAGTTCTGTTGTCTGATACTGTACAAATATTAATAATAGTGGCGATCACATTCACCAAATGTGACTGGAATACTAAGCTATTTAAACTCTCTTCCAGTGTCGACAAGGAAGTGTTTAGAACATTGAAAGTCGTTCTACCTGGAATGGAAAAAGTAGTGGGTGCAGGCGTACACGGTCACACTATCCTTTCCATGCCAATCAATGCCGACCTTAAGGTTAACTTAGCTAAACCAAAGGTGTCGCTCAAGTTCACCCCTGAAGTTCCCCAAGAAATCTACCACCACCACTTCGAACCTTTCACCTACATCGAGTCATATGAAAACCAGCCTCCAGTCCCAAGGGAAGAAAGCAAAGACTACATCACACTTCACAAGGATGAGGAGCTGGAAGAGGTAAGCAATGAAAAAACCGTCTACTATCGAAAAGTTTCAGATATCATAGATCGAAAATTCTCATCAAGAGATAATAAATATAATTTCGTTTATATCTAGAGTAGTGAAGAGATAAGCAAAATTAACGGGATAATCGGCTTAAAATATTTCACACATTTAAAACTAAAATGCGTAAAATGCTAATATGATAACAGAACAATTAAGAGGCAAAATTTAATTTTAAAAATATTAATTTCAGTTAAAAGTCTGTGATTATTCTTCCATTGGTTCTAACCGCTATATATAATCTGATATCGCAATCTCATTGGATAGTGTAAAAATTACTTAAAGACAATTGCAATTAGGAGGAATTTCTTGCTCTAGGAGGAGAATTAATATTATTCCTCATAATGCAAGCGAAGATATTAAAATCCTAACGTGAAAACAGAATTTTTCTTTTGCATAACCCCAAAGGGAATTATTTAAAAGCATTGTTTTCATACAATGATTTCGCACAACAATAAAATAAAAAGGCGTGGTTTTTTTGGTCTATCAGTTATATATTAAATTACTATAAAATTCTGGATTAAATTGTAAATTTCTTTCACAGGAATATAGACCTAAATTACAATATGTTTGTGTCACGTTATTAATGCATAATAAAAAGAAATGAGTGACTTAACAGCCAAAAAAAAAAAAAACGAATAATATATATTGCAGTAAAGTACTGTTTAAAAATATAAGATTTGTAATTAACGTTATCATTTCTCTGGGAAAGATACATTCTTCGTCAAACACTACTGAAGGTCATCTGATACACTTTAGGCTAAATCATCAAGCGAGTTCATAAAAAGCTGGCAGATCTTGTTCCCCAATTATATATATTTACAGAGATTCAAAAAGAACATTTATATTAAAAATATATTTATAAGAAATGATTTCCAATTAGCCATGAATAATAACTGTTATTAGTCTCACAAGTACTCGCTACTGCTAATTATTCTCTCTCTTTACTCCTCCTGTTCACAGTTCGAAGATGAATACTTCCATGACATGCTCGGTCTCGGGGTAGAGGTCAAAGCCCAATACACCGACATCTGGAATGACGCTGGATCCTGGCAGAATTTCCTCCAGGAGACTGATATGCGCCAGCAATTCTACTACTGGATCACCAACCCTTACGTCCATCCTTACAGCATCGATGTTGCTCTTACTCCTGCTCGCATTGGTTCAACAAATGAGGTAAGTTTTACTAAAAAAAAAACTTCAATTTTCTTCAATAACAAGCATGCATAAACATTAAAAAAACAAGCACAAGCATTTCAACAATTCGTCTGACATTTTGATTTTCCGTACATAGGTAGAAGCCATTCTGCAGTATGAATACAAGGGCATTGACGAACCAGAAACTTCTTCCAGTATCTTGGATGAAGACGAAGAGTATAGCGGAAGTAGCTGGAGTTCTCCTCGTGATGAAATAGGCAGTCGTCATTCTTCAGGCAAAGAATGGAGACGAGACTGGAGTTCTCCTGATGAGGAGGAGAAATACGAAACATTTGGCCACTATTCTTCAAAAGACTACGGTAAGACTGGTCGCCATATTTCGAAAAAAGACTGGACACCCGACTGGGATTCTTCACGCTTTCACGAGAGAAGCCATCGTCGCAGTTTTCTAGATGAAATCAAACAAGATCGCCTTATGTCAACTAAAGGAAGAAGAAGGGGTTGGGGATCATATGATGAAGACGAAGATGAGGAATATGAAAGAAGCGGCAGGCACACTTCATGGAACCCAGAGCAAAGCGGTCGCCACACTTCATGGAACCCAGAACGAAGCGGTCGCCATACTTCATGGAACCCAGAGCGAAGTGGTCGCCACACTTCATGGAACCAAGAGAGAAGTGGTCACCACACTTCATCCAAAGGAGGAAAATACGACTGGCGTTCGTCGGTCGGTGACGAGTATGAAACAGAAGGCCACCGTTTTGGGGATTATCGAAGAAGCAGCCGTGGTTCTCCAAGTGGCAGTGAATTCCATCGTCACATAGTGAAAGGCAAAATTGTAGGACGTGGACAAAAAGAAAGGATGGTCGAGGGACACATCGTCTACAAATACAGCGAAGACGAACTGATTCACAAGCTGAATGTGCAGTATAAAAAGAGTCCACTCACCTCTTATGATCGGGAGAGCTTCAAGGTAAAGAGCCATTTAAATCTCAATGTTTCAAAAATAAAATTAAGACATTTTTCTACCCATTTCAGCTTTGCAAATAGAAATTAACAAACCAAATATTACATAGTATAGCATTATTATATTTTCCTCTCTTTTGGATTTCGTTTCGTATCTATCGGATAATCTTGATAATTTACGTTAGTTCATTACTTCTAGCAGAAACTCCCACGTCGAAGTCTATATTATCTATGTCTATGCAGATTAGAAATTATTTAAATATTAGCCTTCTTTCAATAACCAGAGGCATTCTGCTAGAGTAATTGTCTTCATCCAGTATTGCAAATTACGAATCACTGGACAAACATCGATATGAAAGTAAAGACAACTTTCTAAAATATGTTACTTTCGTTCCGTTACCATGAATTTCATTAATTTGGAATTTGTGCTTCTGAGGATAGTTATCAACTTTGAAGAGAGCTCATCAGTTAGTCTTGCTTAACTGGATGTTTAAATTAAATCGTTAACTGGAAAAAATATAACTTTTTCAATTAAGCGACTTGTCCACAATTCTAGGAACTTCGTTTGATAAATTTAGGAAACTATTCAAATTAAAAAAATTACAAGAGTTTTAAAAGAGCACACACAAAACTTAGTTAATAAAATCAACTTTACTTATATTCTATTTTAATGAAAAATCTATTTTTCTTTCTACACGCACAGGTCTGTGCAACTGGTGAAGTCAGATATCCAGACTACGACGTCCAGAAACTTATCGACCTCGACACCAAGAATCTCGACCACAAAGTCGAAGCCGAAGCCAAAATCCTGTTTGGAAGAGATTGCCAAGAAGGCAAAAAGGTACGTAATGCCGATTATATAATATTCAACTATTTCTAGTTGAACTGCTTAAGATAAATTAATAGTAAAATAAGACACTACAATTAAAAAGGATATTACTACTTTTCGTTGTGCAGATCACAATCCAAGGCATATTTGAGAGGACTGATGAGCAGGACGATCTCGAGAGCGAACGCCAACAACCAGTGACACTGGAAGACTTCAACCCCTACGCATACTATTTCCAGAAATGTCAGGAGGATCGCAAGGAAGATGACCTCCTCTACAGTCCTTACTGTCTCGAATACATCAAGGCAATCACACAATTGCACCAGTACACCTTGGACATCCAGTATGAAAACGTAAGTTGCAAGCAAGGTCACAAATCAGTTATTACTCATACTATATCGCAATTTAAAACCGATTCATGTCGAGAGCTAGGAACAGAAATATTCCTTCTTAACTTCAACGATACTTAAGAAAATCCATGTATTGTTTGGATTCATGTTTATTTGGAAGAAGGGAGTTTCTTCACTTATTCTGAACTGATGTACGTGCAAACAACTATAAAAAGGTTTCTGTTCTTGAAATTATATTCATTGTAATTGTCATGCCGGAAATTTGCTTCTCAGTTAGATTCTTAGCATTGAATACCGCGCATTTTCTACACAGAATTTCCTTCGAGACTTTCCCACTAAAGGGAATCTTTACTACTCGCAAAGGTGCTAAAAAACCATTCTTTACTAAAGTTAAATAAAATAAAAAAATTAAAAAAAAAACTTTTTGTCTAATTCTGCATTCAAATTTGGGCTGTGTCCTGTTCGAAAGACGTCAACATATTTAAAAAATATATAATTATTTCTTTCTATATCCCACATATTGTATTATATAACATATTCAGTTCCAACTTTTTAAACACATTACAGCAGATAACCTGCACGCCTCACAGTTATGCTTTAACTAAATTAACTTCACTTCCTATGCATTCTCTTTATTTATATTTGATGGGACACTTCTTTTTATGTTTCTTCTATCAGTGTATTGTTGGTGTATTAATACATAATACACCAATTTCAGTTTTTGTGATACTGCGTACTGTACGTATGACAATGTCTTCAAACTGGGCATATTTTTCAGATCCCACAGTACGTGAAGAACATAACCATAAAGGCAAGCGAACTCTTGAAATACAACCTCTTCCCATACATGGACAACAACGTCTTCGACACTGAAGTTTCTGGAAACAAAATCCGCATCGAAGCCAACTTCTCTGCTCAGGATCCCATTGTAGACATCCGAGTGTACAAACCCTACGAAACCACCTACTACACTCATGTTCCTGTATTAGACTGGCAACCCATCACTACTACTCCCATGTTGGACTACTCCATTTTGGATGAACTTCTTCCCCTCTACGAAAACGGTAATTATTTTGAAATTCGCCCATAAAAGTATAGAGAAACAATATCTGTCTTCTTGGACCATGCAAGAAAGATTTGCCTGTTTTAACTCTACGATTAAAGTACGTTAATCAGAGATAATTATACATAATGTTCTAGTTAATGAATAAAATTCCAATAATATATTTATATTTGTGAACAAAGACACGCCAGTTAGCTAACACATTCAAATCAAGTTAATTGCTTAATGCTTTTAAAATTGCTTTTACGTAACACTAATGTTATTTGCATTACTTGAAGTTCAAATCTATGGAGATTAAACTGGCTTCACTGTCATCATAATTTTGTTTCTCTTTCCCCATCAGATGACTGCACTGTGGAGAGTGACACTGTCAACACCTTCGACAACGTTACCTATACCCTTCCCCCAATCCGATGCAGCAAATTGATCGCAAAGGACTGCTCACCTGATGAACAGTTCACAGTTATCGGAAAGAAGATTTCTCATCCAAAATACGAAAAGGTAAAAAATCTTCAACATTTCTTTCTACGAATGATCTCATTGCTATCATGATATTCCTAAATGATTTGGGTCCGAAACGATTTTCTGTTCAAAGCAAATGCTACAAAATATTTAAATGGTAATTTGTAAAAAGCTATTTTAAGCATGGAAGTAAGTATCTGAATACTAAGGAAATGAAATTACAAAACCTACCTACCTGCTTAAGCTTTTTAATAAGAAAATCTGCCGGCATTAAGAAATTTAGAAGACTAAGAGTGTTAGCATGAATGCAGTGATAATAGCTTATAATGATAAATTACTTTTCTGAATATCGTTAGCTAACTATTTTGATTGCTCTCATTCTAAGTTGTTCCATACTAACTTTATAACAGCAGTGAATTAGCTTGCTTTAATTTCAAGAATTTTTTCTCCTTTGACTTTTTTCCAATTATTTCTCTCTGCAGATTGTCAAGATATTCCTTGGAGACACCAAAATAGAGATCCTTCCAGCACGTGAAGAATCAGGCCTCGTCGTATTAGTCGACGGTGAGAAAGTTCACGTCACTGAAGACAAAACCTATTACCACGACGATCCCTCAGATGAACTCGTACAAGAGAAATTCAGTGTTGACTTCAACGGTCTCTACTACACGGTGGATTCCGATGTGTATGGTGTGACTGTTTACTACGACGGCAAAGCCATCATCGTCAAGGTGAGTGCAAATTTCAACACACTTCTTCAATAATTTAAGATAAAGGCTTGGACTCTGTAAAAGTTAATTATCATTCGAGAATCGTTGGTTCAGTCCTAAACTGCATCACAAAATAAGCATGTAAATCTTTTAGAATAGATGCGATATTAAGAGTATGTTTGATGTCAACGGTCCTTTCTTTCTTTACTCTAAGTATCAAATACGGATAGCCACTACTGGGCATCAACACACACTGCAAAACATTAAAATAGTATGTCATGTTGAGAGGTAGTTACAATAGAAAGAAGATGTTCGTCCGTTTTTTTTTAAATTTGTTCGCATAAAAATGCTAGTGAACTAAGGTAAGATTTTCGATCAATTAGTTCTTATAAAAGCTAATTGTAATAATAAAACTGAAAATATGATTAAAAAATGTTTTATATTTGGTCAGAAGACAAGGTTTAAAGAATACTACCATTCTACTCGCTTGGGATGGTTTTTTCCAATTTACAAGTCAAGCCTGTAAAAAAGTTTCGACGGATACTCATAAAATTTACTAATTGTGATATTTAGTTTTCCTAGTTTCATGCCATTATTACTTCACTGCAGGTATCCACTTACTATCAAGGAAAAATGTGTGGTTTGTGCGGAGACTACAATGGCCAGACCGAAGATGACCTTCGCGGTCCACAAGATGAGGTTTACAGTGAGGAGGAAACCGATGAATTCGCTTACAGTTATGTAATCCCAGAAGAAGGCTGCGAAGTACCACAACACCGAAAGCCTTACTCCCACCAGAAATGTAAGTAACATTTACTTAGTGCCTAATTTCGTAGACCGTAATAAGGGATTTGGGACTGATAAATATTCCTCGCATATGAGGTTATCTTGTACAAGATGAGCTCATGTAGGTTATCTACAAGATACAATATAACTTCCGATTTTTATTTTAGTACTATATTCTAAAAGTAACAGCATTTATCTGCTTTTCCATTTCTCTTTAAACCGATAAGTTCACTTGCTACTTTCGTACAGAGATTCGCATATTACCGGACTCATCTGCACGCTCTGTAGTTTGAACTGTGAGAATATAGCTAGCGATTTTTTTTTCATCGTGAAGTACACAAAAACTACTCGACCATTTCATTTAGAAATTGCTGTACAAACAAAGCTGGATAAGTTGTTTTGTGTTAACTGCTTCGTCGTTATACTACGCTACCGTGATCAAGCGGGGCAGACTTATACTAACTTCGTTGAATAATACCAACTCTAATTCAGCGGTTGCAGTATAATATACCGATCGTATAGCGTTCATTCAGTAAAATATTGAAGCATGTGTGTAATTTAAATTCGCAAATTTTAGAAAAATCCTGAGTTTCTTTAAATTAGAAAGCTAATTCACTGATAACATAAAAAGACAAATAGAAAAAATAACTTATAATTTACCATTCAATATTTATAATCGCATAATTATATATTTGTAGATGGAAGAAGAGAAGAAGTAAGGAAAGGAGGAGAAGGATGGACAAGAAGAGAAGGCTGCACCAAGCTCCGAAACCGCCGTGTACACATCCTCCAGAACCGAATGAAGCAAGTTTGCTTTTCCAAGGAGCCCTTGCCCGTGTGTGCCCCTGGCTGTGAAGAGACCGGACTTGCCACCACAACCGTCCCCTTCCACTGTCTTCCAATCACCGACAGCACTGCCCAATACCTCAAGAAGGAATCTGAGAAGCGTGTCTTGGAGGAAATCAAGAGGAAGTCCGAGGATCACTACGCTCAAGTTCAATTCCCCGAAGGCTGTCGTCGTCGCAACTACTGACCATCCAACGTCTCCACCTAATCAGAAGCACGCTTTATGTTCTTTAAATTTCTGCCATTTCTAAGTTCTGTATTTTTCCTTTTCTACCCTATATTACTGTTGAAATTTTCTACCTCTCTCTTTGTTTCTTTCTTCTTTCGCTATTTGCTTCTGATGTAGAGAAATCCCTTCGACTGTTAATAAAGCAATTTCCCACTTATTCTGTATGTTTTTCTAAAGCAATACGTAACACTTACTTATACGTTGTATACGTTATTCACAATGGACCAGATTTTTTTAATACATTCTCCGTTAACTAGCAATAATCGAGTGATGTTTCGTTAAGATAAAGATTAGGAAGGGGAAACAAATAGACAACTGGTCATCTGTTAGCAGACTAAGATTAAAAAGTCTGTTAATTTTTTCGCAACATGTGCTGAATGCCTACTTTTTAGTACCAACAACGTGACAAAAATTGCTAGTTCGTCAAATCTCCCATTTCAAAACATTTAACGTACAGGACACTAGGCGTACTGGTTCAAAT
>NW_028328166.1:0-49625 GCF_054136105.1 Typopeltis vanoorti
CTGCAAAAGTAAAAAATATTGTGGAGAGTACGTAAGAAAAAGATGATCAGTAGGCCCAAGAGCAGCACAAAATGAAGGTAAGTAGAGTGATCATCATGGTGAGGAAGGCAAAATCAGATTATGAGAGAAATTAGCTGGGTAAGCAAAAGGAAATCTCAATGAATTCTTCCACTGCATGGCAAGTAAAAGGAAGAATGATTATGAAAGAATACCTTTAATAAACAATGATAGTAAAGAAGTGGGAGTAGCAAAAGAAATATTTAAATTACTGAGCGATTACTTATTTTGTGAGTATGTATCGTCCAGGTGGAGATAATCACCTGGATGTGAGAAAAGAGACAGATGAACTTAGAGGTGTTTAGAATATATCAGAGTGAATGGAGCCATACAACATGAGTCTTAGCACTGGCACAGAGTCCGAGTGGAGGAAAAAGGGAAAGAAGATATTCCTATTACATAAAGGAAGCCCTAAGACAGAGGTAGCAAATTATAGACCAACTGGATTTTAAGGTACTAGAAAAGTTGGTAAAGTATTGGTTGAGGGCAGAATTCATAAATTGATGGATAGGAATGTGATACTCTATGGGAGCAGCATGGCTTGAGAAAAGGAGGTCTTGTCTTAATATTTTACTTTCTACAATAAAGTGACAGCTCGGTAGGATAAGGAAAACAGATACATCGTAGTACTGCTAGATTTGTAAAGACAGAATACCATATGGAGAGAAAAAAATAAAAAAAGAACTTGTATATAAGTTGCAGCAAATGGGGATGAGTGACTAATAGACAGATATCAGAACATAGCAAAATCGGACTCACCTTTAGTAAACTTGTAAAGTGAATTTCTTCCAGCACAGCTTGTAGCTATGGGACTATGACTTTTCAGTAGTTTGGGAAAGCAATGCTATAGTGAGTCAAATGTATATGACAGAGATAAATATAAAGGCAAGTGATCAGTAGTTTGCCATAGGAACTCTATATTTCTGTCACTATAGTTGTAATTGATATATGGAATGATTTGAAGAGGTCCAGCAGGATGATTTGAATAGACTGATATTGTGAGTAAAGGATAATGGTTACCAGTTTAATAAAGCAAAGTATAAGGTAATCGACTTTGGACAGAAGAGACTGCAAGCTGTGTATCAGATATTATTACATTCAAATCTTACTATAAGCAAACTCCTAGGGACCACAGGAATTGTTTGTTATAGCAGATAGTTTGCTATAGTAGATTTCCTTTCTTCAGCACAGCTAATGCTATGCTAAATATAAAATTAAACAACGAAGATACAGCAAATATCAACATAATACAAGAGAAACGATGGATAGAATTATAAGAATTTATATTATGACCCAAATTTAATAACAGAAAATAATAATGAAGAAATCAACACTGCTATACCAGGTGATTATAAAATAACGTCAAGTGTTCAGAGCCCTCTAGTAAGTAATGTATTGGACGAAACACACCAATATTCGGTAGACATACACAGTGGAACACGGGGATTCGATTTAATGAAAAAAAAAATAGTACCAAAAGTCGCCAACAGGGGAAATTTTGGTGCTGCCAAATTAATTTTAGTAGATGTGACTAATGAATGACTAAATAGCAAATGAGAGACAGCACACATCAATTTCATGACATTAATTGTTAATTACAAATGAGGTTCAATATGACCACCATTCTGATATTCCAGGAACTGCATACGGTACACGACATTTTTCACAGTGGCTCGCAACATATCGGAATTGATTTGTCTCACGTGTAACGTTATTCGATCTTTCAAAGTTGAAATCTGGTACATGTCCTTGATACACAATGCTTTTAAGAAATCCCCACAGCCAAAAGTCACAAGGATTGAGATCAGGCGATCTCGGTGGCCATGGCGTGGGAAATGCACGACTAATGATTCTTCTGTCAGAGAAATGTTGTTCCAAAACATGCTGTACCTGAAGTCCGATGTGGGGTGATGCACCATCCTGCATGAAGATGGTCGAATCAAGGACATGTACCATCCTCTTTGCTGCAGTTGTGGAACCACAAAGTTCTGTAGCATATTGACGGAACAGGTCACCGGTCCATTTTGGCGATTTTCCTCGTAAAAGTATGGACCGATGATAAAAGATGCCGTAAATCCGCACCACACTGTGACTTTGGGTGAGTGGATAGGCATCTGCAGACACACATGCGGATTAGTTGCAACCCAAATGCGACAGTTGAGTGTGTTAATATCGCCATTCAAATAAAAGTGCGCTTTGTCACTCCATAAAATCTGCCATGGCATGCACGCTAAGAATCTCAGAGATAAGTCGATTCGTGTGGTCGCATTACCAGGATACAATTCTTGAACATGACTGATTTTATAGGGGTAAAACTTCAACATCTGATGCAGGATTTTCCACACTGTTGTGTAGGCGATATCCGTTTGCCGGGATATTGCTTGTGCACTGCTGGTACCCTGCACATTCGCCATCTCCTGTTCCACAATAGCAGTTGCAACTTGTTGGTGATTGATTGGTTTGCATCCCCTGCCTACCTGCACTGCTAGAGTTCCAGTAGTTTCAAATCATCGAATCAGTTTTCGTAAGTTTGTTACGCTAATCGGTCCTTTTCGTAAATTTTTCATACGCCGAAAATCACGAAGACAAGCACTGGTATCATTGTTCCGCTGATAATAGAGTTTGACTAACAAAGCACGCTCACGTAAGGTAAGAGGTATCAAAAAGCAGTTCGTCTACGAATGATAAGCAATCTCATAGGCTTTCCTTTTATTGCATGATCGCTCACAAGAAATGCGATAATGCAAATTAATGCATTTTACTCAGTAAACAGCGCCAAAATTTCCCCTGTTGGCAACTTTTGGTACTTTTTTTTGTTAAATCGAATCCCCATGTTCCACTGTGTACGTCTACCGAATGTTGGTGTGTTTCATCCAATATATTACTTGCTAGAGAGCTCTGAACACTTGACGTTATTTTATAATCACCGGTAGAACCAATAAAATTGGAAGAACTAAAAGAAGCAATAAAAGTATCAAAAATAGAAAATCAACTGGATTAGATGGCATAAATATAGAGCTTTGGAAATATGGCAGAGAATATTTACATCACAGATTCTTAAAATTAATAAATCACTGTTGGAGGAAACGTGAGGTCCCATCAGATTGGTTAAAAGCTAAGGTTATATCTATATCTATATTTAAGAAAGGAGACAGAGATGATTGTGGAAATTACAGAGGAATAAGTTTATCAAATAAGGTTACAAAATTTAGAGTAAAATCCTGAATAAAAGACAGAAATATTGCAGTCTACTCCAAGAAGATCAAGGTCTCAGACACGGAAGATCATGTATAGACCATATTTATGTGCTAGAACAAATTACTGAAAAAAGACGAGAATTTAATTTAGAGACACATAAATTAAAGACGCCAAGAAATTATATACTTGGTTTAATCTTTTATCCAAGTGTAAGCAAACAAAGTTTGTGCCTTTATCCAAGTATATAACTTCTTGGATCTTTAATTTATAATATGACCAAATGGCAAAACTTCAAACAGACTCATATGGCCTTTATAGATTACGAGAAAGCTTTTGATAAAATACACAGAGAAAAATTATGGAATATAATGAAAAAATAAGGATATCCATTACATTTGGTACAAGCTAAACAAAGTTTATATAAAGATACAAAAATACAGTTAGATAATAAATTAACAGAAGAGATTAAAATAAATCAGTGTCAGATCAGACATAGATGAAGCTTATCCCCAACTCTATTCAATATATATATATCATCATCAAATTCCTGCCATGTACATTAATCAGATTATTAAAAAATGGAAAACAACAATAAAACAAGGTATCCAGTTAACCAGGAGAAGAACTGTTATCAATACAATGCTGTATGCAAATGATTAGATTAGATTATATTACAAGACAATTTTGAAGGATATTTAAAAGGATACTGAAATTAAAAGGAAACTGAAGAAAAAAACAGCTAAAAAGATGACCTTCAAAATTCAGTTTACGAATTAAACAAAATAAGCCAACTTTCTTTTAAGGTTACATGGTGGTCAGCGTTCATAATGAAGAATTTATGAAGACACAACACACGTGTTAGAATGTTAGAAAAAGTTAGTAATTACTATACTAACATTAGGAAAGTAACATTCGACGTTTTGACCTCTGTATTGAGGTCAACATCAAGAAAAATACATATGTATAAGATACAAGTTACATGACACTGCACTATACAAAAGTAGATAGAACACTACTTAAATACAACACCAAGACAACCTTCAAACACCCAGCAAAATTAAGAAATTTATGTAGCTCCTCCAAAGATCCTCTTCCATACCTTGCCCACCCAGAGGTTTACAAAATTCAACATACCTGCAACCTACCTTACATAGGGGAAAACAGGATGCACCATCCAAATCAGAAAAGATGAACATAAACACATTAATTGCCTCCACTATGGGTAAAACAGGCCTATCAGACCATACACTCCAAACATGCCACAGAATTGACTGGAAAGGCACCAAGTCTCTAAATCAAAACCTGGTTTGAAAGGAAATTCAAAGAAACTTGTGAAATGCTGAGACATCATCCAAATCTGAACAAAAATGATGGATTAATTATTCCAAGAATGTGGAGAACCCATCAATCCATATAGCAACCAGAACAACACAAAACAGGAAAAAAAAAATCTCAATATGAGAGGACTTTAGAAATAGTTAATGTAGTTCTGTTTTTATTTTATTTATTTAATTAATTTTTTATATATTTTATTTCCACCATAGGTCAGGCTAAGGTAAATGCTTAACAAGTATTTAGATTCATCTTACTTTTGTATTGTGCAGTGTCATGTAGCTTGTATTCTTATGCATATGTATTTTCCTAATGATGACCTCAATACAGAGGTCGAAACGTTGAATTTTACTTTCCTAATGTTAGTAAAGTAATTATTCTAACACGTGTGTTGTGTCTCCATAATTCTTCACTATGAAAAAAAGCCAAAAATACAATTTAAAAATTTCGCAACAGGAAACAAAAGTCATGGAATTTACAAGTTGAGATCATGTTAGATCAAAGATATTATAGAAAATAAAATAATAGAACAGATGAGACAGTTTAATTATTTAGGCTGCACAATAACATATAGATGGAAAAAATAAAGAAATTTCAGAAAATCTGTGGAACAATTAAAAGGACACTGAAAAAAAAACAGCTAAAATTTTATAAAGTAATAGCAAATCCAATTCTGTTATATTGTTACGCTAACTGAGTGGTTAGCGTATCTGCTCTACAGCCAAAAGGCTGAGGGTTTGAATCCCACCGTGGGCATGGATGTTTGTGATTGTCTGTGAAAATCTAGTGGTGGTTGTGGGGGGGGGGGGTAGATGGCGTTGGTGTAGATGATGATGGTAGTTGCTGTTGGTGGAGACAGAGTTATAAAGTAGGTGCCCTCCCTCGATGAGTCCTTGGACTCCCTGGAGGTGTCATGTAATAATAATAATAATAATAATATGGTTCAGAAACATGGATGGTTAAAAAGAAACATGAAAGTAAAATACAAACTGCAAAGATGAGATTTTTAAGAACAATTAAAGGGTGCATAAAATTGGACCATATAAGAAATGAAGACATTAGAAAAGAACTAGATATTTACAACATAAATGAAAAGATCAAGGAATATAGAGAGAGAGAGAGAGAGAGAGAGAGAGAGAGGGGAAAGACCAGCAGAACAGGCAAATGCCTAACCCTTGACGACAAGAAGCAGCAGCATTAGCTGTACTAAAGAAAACTGCTGTGCCTTGCAGACACAATAATGCCAGGAGTTTTCAGTCATTTGTTATAGTGAACTAGTTTGTTACAACAATTTTTGCTATAGTGTGAGTCAGCTGTAATAGGAATTTCGGAGCAATAGTGGACATCATCAACTTTCTGATATGTATGCTCAAAGGGTGTTCAGAGTACTATGACAGCCCAACATGATTAAAATAACATTATTAACATCACTATTATCTCCTATCAATAATTTTCCTCCAAATTAATCTATTACTTCTCAACACTCCAACATAGTTGTATCTAACATTTCGTGCTTCTAAGACTCTTCTGACTGAATCAATCCATTTAGACCTTGGTTTCCTCTGAGTCTCTTTCCTACCATCAAACATCTTTTTGCTAACCTTTCCTCACCCATTCTATTTAAGTGACCATACTACCTTAAATAAGATCTGCTCACACATTCTTGAATAATAACAGTTCCTTTCTAATACTACCTTGATGGACCTGTGTTTCATTCAGGATTTCTCTATGAGTGCAGTTCACAAAGATGCCTCCAACGATCTTGAGCCTCTCTCTCTCTTCCATGTTATACCCATAGATTTCACTAATGGGTCTTCCCATCTTGTAAGTGGTCTTCCTGGTTTTCTCTTTATTCTAGGTTGACAAATGTGTATTCTGTATGTCCATCTGTTATCCCTGAATCTAGCTACGTAGCCTGCCCATCTCATCTTGCTTTCGTATACTGCAGTTACATCTTTTATGCCTGATCTCTCTCTCTTAGCTCCATATTTCTAACATGTTCCATTTTGCTGATGTTACAAACCTTTTTCTATTGCACGCCGAGTCATCTCAAGTGGATGTTATTAATAAACAGGTGTCTGTCACTTGTGTAGATGTTTTTAATTCATTTTGTTTTTTCTAGATTCACTTCTAAGCTTATCTCACTGCCGTTTGTGTATATTTTTTCACCCATTTCTTCTAGATCTTTTGAATTTTGCAATATTAGTACTAGATCATCAGCAAACAAAGGATTTGTAGTTTTTCACCATCAATGCTTATTCCTCCATTTGGGTCTATTTTTATCAAAATATATTCTAAAGTGTTGGTAAATAGATTTGGGGGATCATCGCCTTGGTTGATCCCTCTCTTTATATATCTATATTCATAGGTTGATCAAATAGGGTTATTTGTGTGGTCTGATTTTTTGTTAATTTCTTTTATCAAGTGGAAGTAGGATCCACATTAATTTCCAGTAGGGCACTGATGACTGCATTGTGTCCTATGGTATCAAATGCTTTTTTTAAAATCAATAAAGAGGAAACATAGAGGGATTTGGTATTCTCTGCATCTTTCTAATATCTTCATTTTTAATATGATTTTACCATTGATACCATTTGTTCACTCCTTTAATTTTTCTCAGAACTCTCATATCTGTATTTTCTAGTCTTTCATAGAGGGCTTTATTTCTTAAGCCAACAGTTAGATCCATAACTTAAAACCAGTTTTAACACCGTCTTCTATAGTACTAGTTTTGTTTCAGATAATTTCTCTCTTATTCCACACAAATTTATTCAAATGGCTCACCACCATACCATCTTTGCTTATTCTGTTGTCTATTTCCATATTTGATAATAATGATATTTGGTTGAAAAGACTGGCATATGAATCCTGTGGAGGATGCAAAGAACTTTTATAAGGATTTTTCAGCTAAAGGTGAGTTAGCCAGTCTCATATAGAGGTAGAAGCATTTTACCTCCAGGAAACTCAGTTTTTTTTTAATCCCACAAAACAGACACGGCAGATGATGCAAATAGGATTAACAACCCTATGATTAGGTTATTATGAAGCCAAGATACTATGATATTTCATGCCATTGAGCCTAACATGAAAGAGAAAAATGAAATAATTATTTTCAAAGCAAGCTTTTTGAAAACAGCAAAAAATAATTTCCATATTCTTTCCAGTAAAACGAATGTCACTAAATAAAACTGTTCCATTGCACTGATTTGAAATATAAATGATTGCAAGTATTGCAAGTAATTAATAAATTTATAGCTAGAATTGATCTGATGTCACATTTCTGAAGAGAATTAACCCCCCCAACACACACACACCAAAAAAGATACTGAGTTTCACATGGATAAAGTGAAATTCATTTTCATGTCTTGTGAACAAACAAATTAATAATGCATAGCAAAAAATTCAAATACTGAAAGACAATTACTGTTATAGAAAATTCCAAGTAAAACAGCTGAAATCAAGTGATCTCTGAGATTTGTCTCCATTACAATTAATATGCTGCTAGTATGTTTATCCTTGAAATATTAGAAAATGGTTGGTATATTTCATCCGTTTGGGCCAGTAGGGAAGTTAAAAAACAATGAGGTTTGGTTTTGTGACAGTTGCATGCACATTCAATGATGAGATCAATAAAAAAAATTAAACAATATGGATGCAATTTATCCTCATAGGGCAAATGAATTAACATGCCATGCTTTAATTAACAAGCTAACATGATCATAATGAACAGTAATGACTTAAGAAATTTTAAATTTACTTCCTTCACTGATTACAATTGCTATTAATTCAGCAAATCCATGATGGCAATTTTATAATTTCTTATTTGGATATGTTTTATCATATTATTTACAAACTTTCTCACCTGAGGAGCTTCTGAGCATCATTATAGCTAATTGGCTGAACAGGAATTGATGGCAATTTCATCTGATTAACTGGCAGTCTATACATATCAACTAAAATAAATAAATAAATAAAAAGAATTAAAAGGTCCAAATACACTTTGACAGCATATGCTGTCATGCTATTTGGGTTTATTTGGAATATGCAAAGAGATGGAAAGCATAAAAAAGATTTATTATTTGACATTTGATTATAGCATCTAAACCAGAGGAGGGGGGGGAGGAATCATTTTAGCTTCATGGTATGTCAATTACTTGATATCATTTCCTTGAAGAAAAGTGAATTATTTAAGTATTTGGAATTTTTATACTTTTGTTAAATTACAGTCAAATCTCACTAGCAGCTAACGTGCAAGAACAAAAGAAATAGCCTGTTATAGTAGGTTTGCTAAAGTGATGATGGACAGTAATAATTGTCACAATAATTCTTAATCTGTAATAATTAGTCAATTTGCTAACATACATAATACACATTTAATGTATCATTATGGAGAACACTTTTTATTTATTTAACTTGATTTGTTTTTTTTTTTTTACAGTTAATGATTTTCATCCTCAAATTTATGCTACAATTCATGAAGTGTCCTGATGTGGTTTAATTTTAATTATTTCACATTTTTATTTGTCTCCTTTGTCTTTCTTGATTTTGCTTATTTACTAGCCTAGTCATTCCAAAGCTATTTTGCTGTTCTATTAACTCCCCCCCCCTTGTATTACTGTGAACCTTTCAGTTTATGTAATTGAGAGCTAGAGAATAACATGCGAATGATAAGTGATTAAAACAGAGCAAAAAGCCTTTTTTTTTTTTTAATTTAGTTAATAATACTGGGTTAATTTGGTACAGTTTATTAGTATGTGACAGAGTGTGTTGTCTCTAGCTTTTAAGAAAAAGTTGTATATTTTATATTTTTTTATTTCATATATAATTTATAAAATCTACATTATACTAGATATTGTTAATATCTAGTATAATGTATAACAGAACAATGCTACCAAGATGTCTTAGTCAGCATAGGAATTTAACATCAGAGATTTTGTTTGGTGCAGTGTGTATGTGTATAAAATGTATATATTATAAAAGGTGAAGAATTTGAAGAAGGAAAGCAAGACTGGCGAGTTAATATTGTAAAAAGTGTTTGAGAATAAGTGCCAGTTATATGAAGAGAATAAAACACACATGATAGCAGAGTGGAGAATCTTGACAAAAGTGTCAGTGAGATTGTTAATGAGAGTGCAGAGGTGGAAGTTGAAGAGAATGAACAGGCTGTTATGAAAGGGGCCACACACTTACATGCAATCCTTCACAGGAGAAAGCACGAGTTTGAATAATTGCAGGAACATCAAGTGAATAGGAGTTGAGAGGAAAGAAAGATGTGAGGTAAGAAAAAAGAACATGTGACAAAGTGAAAGAGGGAGTGTATGAAGAAAATTTTTTATGGCAATTCTATAACAACAAGAGTATTTAAAAGAGCATAACTAAATCTTGTTTTTTCACTGGTGCAAAAATTAATGGTATTAGATAACAGAATGTGCAGAGGTAATGTGAAACAGTTTGTTTTAATGGGCACTAATGATTTGAAAGATGGAAAGTATGGAATAAGAGAAAATATGAAAGTGTTATTAGAAGCAAAAAAGAAGAGTATGAGAGTAAAAACTGTGAGTCTGCTGCACAGTATGATAGAGACAAATTGGGGAGAACAGCCATGATAACCATGAAGGAATGGTGTGTACTGTACAGATCTATGGACTGTACTTGATGACAAAAGAACTTATATAATTCTGATGGAGTGCACTTCAACAGATTTGGAATAGGTATCTTGAAAAAACATTGTTGGTGCAATCTCACCAAAAAGTTATAAAATATTAGTGAGACTTAGTTGAAGGAGGGTGATGTAGTTACAGGATTAGAATATGATGGATATAGTATTTTCAGGGAAGCCAGAGAGAATAATATGCAGGGAAGGGTACTGTTGATGACAGTGGATGAATTGTAGCCAAAAATAGTGGGTCACCAGAAAGACAGATATGTGGAAAGGAGTACATCTGAGACAGTGGTCAACAGAACAAATATATAGTTGGTTGCTTCTATAGGCTAGGAGTACAAGGGAATATGTGGAAAACATACACTGACAAATTGGCACAATGATGCAGGTGAGTTTATTATGGGGACTTAAAAAAAAACTATAGGACATAAAATGGAAGAAAGAAACATCACACAGAAAGAAGGAAGGAAGTAAAAATTTACAAACATATAAAAACTTAATTACTAAAAACAGCATGTGATGAAGTGGAACTTAGGGATTGAGAGGGCAGGATATGGCCATCAGAGGGCTTGTCATAATGATAGTCACATTGCCTCTGACTGCAGAGTTTTATTGATTTATTATTTTTTTATGATAATCTCATACACTGTGAATGGGTGAGGAGGAACTTGTTCACATTTAGTTTGAAGAGCTGTGGATTATAATCTGTGGGAAACACACATATGATGTGAGAATGTTCCAGAAGGCAGCAGCAGAAGAGCTAAATGAATGGGAAGAGAAATTTATTCTGTGGGTTTGGAGCTGAGCTGTGAAGGAGTATTGAGTAGTTGCTGCATCTGTTTCAATTATTATTATTATTCGTATGGAGTTCCCTCCCTTTTCTCCTGCATCCCTATTGGAGGCGAGTTGAGTCCCCTCATGGAGGGTTAAGAATTTATGGCTGTAGATCCGTGTGTGTTCACGGGGGCCAGTTTGCCTGCTTGCGGGATGAAAACCCCCAGATAAACTTGGGGGGGGGGGGGAAGAACTCTGCTGTCCACGTCCAAGACCAGCTAACTTGGCTATGGCTGAGGAGGATCCTTGAGCTTCTCACGTCGGTGCCGGAAATCAAACCTAGGACACTTCCTCCTCCACGAAGCACAAAGCCATTAGGCTAACTGCGTGGGCTGTGTTTCAATATATTTAACAGATGAAAGAGGAAATTTTGATGCCAGTTGAGATGAACTGCCACACATGGTATTTATTTGCTATAGGCCCTGCTGCCTCTTTTGTATGTGTGTGTGTGTGTGTATGTGTGTGTGTGTGTGAATAATATTAAAGAAATGAATGCTGGCTGTTGTAGTATTCATAGAAGATGCAAACAAGAGAACCAATGCCTGTGTGAGAATGGATGGAGTGAATTTTTGAGAGATGGATCATTAATCAACCTAACTGCTCTCTTCTGCATTGAGTCAAGTATTTTAAGAAAGCTCTTAGGGGAACCACTGCATGTGGAAGAACAGTATTCAATAATTGGGCAGATTTGTGGATTTGTATGGGGTTAAGATTTGTACAGGGTGATCATGAGATCTCGATTTAAGAGAATACAAAATGTAAAATTTTCAGTTAAAAAGAGATAATATATATGGTATTCTTATGCCTCCAAGTTTAGGAAGCATAAGAATCTAGAAGAGAATGATGTTAACAGTGCAAAGGAGATAGTTTCCCCATACAATAATATCATCAATATTTCAAAATGATCAGCTATGCTTTACTGTACATTTATTCTAACCACACATAATCATTCTTATCATTTTAAATAAATGTTATTTTTTACAATATTAATTCATACCACCATATTAAGACTTTATTAAGTCTGCTGATATTTCACTTGATTCAAACTGGCATCTCTGGAGCACAAACCTTGTTGAAATATGAGGAATTGTAATCAAGAATATAGTGAAGACTATCCAAACTGTAATGGAATAAAAACAAAAGGTGAGATCTCCTGAGACCAGCGAGAAAGAGAGAGAGCAAGCCTTACACATTAGACTGAAGATGGTCTTAAAATTACAATTTCTCAAGTTCTGAGTAAACTGATACATGATAGTATTGTTGTTGTTAGTTTGATTCTTCTTTGACGCATTTGCAACTATGGCTATGCACAATGTCAATAGTTAAAATATAATATAAAACTGTGATATAAATTATAAGTCAAGCTAAAATGTATATAATGTAAAATTAATTTAAATAAAAAAAATTCCTATTTATATATGTTTGTAAAGGTTAATCTTTTGCAGAAATTTAAAAATGCAAGGGGGGGGTGTAAACAGGAATTAAATAAAATCAGCTCAAGGAGCTTAAAACATTAAAATAATGAATGCATTCATTAACAAAATGAGGACAGTCGAGTAAAATATGTATGGTGGTTAAAAACAAATCAAAGTTGAGCAGCTTTTGGAGATGAACTGTAGACTCACATATACAAATATTACTGAAGAAAAAAAAAACAAGTAGTTTGAAAAGAGTAATCAAATCCTGAAGATTCACTCGACTCTGAAGCATTGATTGATCCAGCCAGAGAGGCATGTGGATAAGTTGTCCACAAGGATAGTAAAAATCAGAACTCCATGATAGAATCAGGAAGTTAAAGAGGAAATCATAGAAAAGAAGAACACATATGAAAGTTCTTAGCCAATAAGTCAGCATGTGACAGAGAGAGAGGATACAGAGAAAAATGCAAGAAATGAAAGAAGTAATGTATAAAAGTAGCGGAACAAAAATCATGGAAAGACTTTGGTAAGAATAAAGAAAAATATCAGGAAGTAGCAAAATGTGTTAAAGACTTTGAAAAAAACTTATAAGTTGAGGAAAGAGGACTACTGTGAAAGGAATCAGATGAAAAAAACAAATTAATGGTTAATTTTTGTCTTGTAATTTGCCTGTAATCAGTATAGGGTCAAGATAGATGATGGTGTCCTACAAAGGTAAACATTCAAGTGAAGTCTCCAAGATTTGGTGGAATAAGATATTTGACCCAAAAAAAAAGGAAGCAATGGATGTGAGCAGTTTTAAAATATACATTTTGCAAACAGCGTAAAGAATGCATTTTTGTTAATATTTCATCTTTATGCTGTATAATTAAGTTAAAGACACTCAGAAATTATATTCTTGTTTAATCCTTTATCCAAGTGTAAGTAAACAAAGTTTGCATGTGAAATAGCTTCATGACTAATCTACATTTGGATAAAGGATTAAACAAGAATATAACTTAAACTGAAATATATACTGATTTTTAATTGACCAGTGATTTATAAAACCTACATCGGCAACAAGTTTCGCCAACGGAGATATTCGGCTTCTTTGGGGCTTATAGTGGTAAGAGAAAACTCAAAGTGGCTAGTACAGAGAAAATGGAGTAACACTATCGTATAAATTAAAAATTAAAACAGACGTGTAACATTACATGCATGGAGTGTATTGTATTAGTCACTGTTGTGTGAGCATGCTCTGTAGTTTTGAGCAAAATGAACTGACAAAATGAGCGATCTTATTAAGGTTTTCCATATGTCAGCTATCATTCCCTGGTTTCTGTTAAGATTTTCTCCAGAAAGGAGGACTACTAAGGCTTCCTTGAAGTTTCTACAATGGAAGTCTTCTTCTAGATACGGCATGGAGCTCCTATCCCAATCAATGGTGTGGTTTGTAATCACAAAATGATGGGCTAGACCTAAATTGTCTGTTCTGTTCTGTTGTTATTAACATCTCCTATATGTTCTTATTTTCGGATTTTCGAGGCTTATCGACATCTGCCCTATATAGTTTAGATAACAAGCACATGGGATGTTGTACACTCCAGCGTGTTTAAAGAAAGCATTAATGTCTTTTGGCAATCTTAAAACGTGACGGACAGTCTCGACAGGTTTGAACACAACTCTGATGTTGAAAGGCTTAAGAAGTTTTGCGATATTTTTCGACACTGTACCTGCATAAGGAATAACTATGGATGATCTGTATTGAGTGATGGTAGACTATTGTTGTGTGTGGTTGCTATGAAGAATCTTGTTGATTAAATTCCTTGGATAGCCATTGTTTATTAATGTCTCTGATATATGAGTAAGTTCATCACAGAGTTATTTTTCTTCTGAAATGATGTTGGTGGCTCTATATTTGAGCATAAGTATTGTGCTGAGCTTCTGGGAAATATGGCGAGTTGATCTGAAATGAAGGTAGTGTCCAGTGTGTGTTCGTTTGTGGTAGTTGATTATCTTTTGCCAGTTCCAAAGTGAATTGTATTTTTTGATGGAAAGAATTAATTTTGGTTAAAAAGTCCAAAAGAGCTGTTTTTGTGTCCCTCCAAATTATGAAGACATCATCTACATACCTTCACCATACTAAAGGCTTTGGGTCTAATCTTGAAAAGATGTCTGTTTCTAGCTTTTCCATGAACAGATCTGCACAGGGCAGCGATAGGGGATACCCTAATCAAGAAACTAGCAGATGGACATATAAAGCTAAACAGTGTACTGCAAACCAACACACACTGGACACTACCTTCATTTCATATCAACCCATATTTCCCAGAAGCTCAGCATAATACATATGCTCAAAAATAGAGCCACCAACATCATCTCAGAAGAAAAATAACTCTGTAATGAACTTACTCATATATCAGAGACATTAATAAACAATGGCTATCCAAGAAATTTAATCAACAAGTTTCTTCATAGCAACCCCCCACAACAACAATCTACCATCACTCAATACAGATCATCCATAGTTATTCCTTATGCAAGTACAGTGTCGAAAAAGATCACAAAAACTTCTTAAGCCTTTCAACATCAGAGTTGCGTTCAAACCTGTCAAGACTGTCCGTCACATTTAAGATTGCCAAAAGACATTAATGCTTTCTTCAAACACGCTGGAGTGTACAACATCCCATGTGCTTGTGGTCTACACTATATAGGGCAGATGTCGAGAAGCCTCGAAATCCGAAAATAAGAACATATAGGAGATGTTAATAACAACAGAACAGAACAGACAATTTAGGTCTAGCCCATCATTTTGTGATTACAAACCACACCATTGATTGGGATAGGAGCTCCATGCCGTATCTAGAAGAAGACTTCCATTGTAGAAACTTCAAGGAAGCCATAGTATTCCTCAGTTCTGGAGGAAATCTTAACGGAAACCAGGGAATGATAATATCTGACATATGGAAAACCTTAATAAGATCGCTCAGTTTTCCAGAATTTCATTTCACTCCAACCCACAGAGCGTGCTAATACAACACACTCCATGCGTGTAATATTACGTGTCTGTTTTAATTTCTAATTTATATGATAGTGTTACTCCATTTTCTCTATACTAGCCACTTTGAGTTTTCTCTTATCCATTATAAGTCCTGAAGAAGCCGAACAGCTCTGTTGGCGAAACTTGTTGGCATTGTATGTTTTATAAATCACTGGTCAATTAAAAATCAATATATATTTCAGTTTAAATTATCTAATTGAGTGACCAAATATAGCTTAACAAAAATATAATTTCTTGGCATCTTTAATTTAATTTACAGCCAAGTGAAAAAACTTTCAACGATCTTTATATAATGTAATTTGATCTCTGGCATGCAGCTTTGCAGTATACTTGCTACAGTCAAGTGGAGTCCGATTTAATATGCTTTCATGTTGGCTTAGGTGTTGGTCTTTATTCATAACAGTGCTTCACTGTATAAACAACACCAAGAGGAAAAATTCATCATCATCAAATTCCTGCCATGTACCATCAAGGGGTGTACAGGATATGATAGTACTACATGAAAAAAATTACATCATTACTAACTTCCTTTTTCTAGATTTTGGAGAAAAATCTACAATTTTCCTCCAAATCAGTCTGTTACTGGTCAAGACTCCAACATTATCAGATCTTATATTTCTATTGTCTAAGGCACTTTGTACCGTATCAATCCACCTATATTTTGGTCTTCCTCTGGGTCGTTTTCTTGCCAACCTGGCAGAGAACACTTGTTTAGCTAATCTTTCTTTGCCCATTCTGTTTAAGTGACCATACCACCTGAGATTAGTTCTGCTAATGCATTCCTGGATGCTGACAATGTCAAGTTCTTTATTAATATCCTCGTTTTTAATATGATATTGCCATTCATGCCATCTGTTCATGCCTATAATCTTTCTCAGGACTCTCATATCTGCAGTCTCTAGTCTTTGGTCAAGTGTTTTACTTCTGACCCAGCTCTCAGATCCATAAGTTAAAACTGGTTTGAACACTGTCTTGTATACAGTTAATTTAGTGTTCCGACTAATTTCTCTATTATTCCATATGAACTTATTCAATTGACTTCCCACCATACCAGCTTTGCTGATTCTGTTGTCTTTTTCTATATTTAATTTACCGTCTTCACTAAAAATCGTGCCTAAGTAGCTGAAATGTTTTACTTGTTCCACAGGTTCTCCGTTCACAATGTAGTTGACATTTTCAACGATTCTGCCTATTTTCATTGTGTTTGTCTTTTTATTGATGACCTTCATACCATATCTATTACAACAGTTATTCAATTTAGTCAAGGAATCTTGCAGACTTGTAGCAGATTTATTTAAAAGTATAACATCGTCCACATAAAGCAAAGAGCTGACATTAACATCTCCTATTTTGATATCATGTTTAATACCACTTTCCTTCATAATGTGATCCATATAGATAATGAATAACAGAGGGGATAATGTACATCCTTGTCTCACACCACATTTAACATTAAACCAACTTACTGTACTTCCTTCAATTCTAACTGCTGACTTACAACTCAAATAAAGACTAAGTATTGCTTGATATCATGCCCCATTGACACCATATAACTGTAGCGTATTGAATAGCTTCTCTCTTGGCACCTAGTCATATGCCTTTTCCAAATCGACAAAACTTAAATACAGATCTTTGTTATATTCCCATGCTTTCTCGACTATTTGTCGTAAAGTGAAGATCTGATCCTGACAGCCTCTATTTGGCCTGAATCCAGCTTGTTCTTCACCAAGCTTTTCTTCCACAACTCTTCTCAACTGTTTCTCAAGTATACTTGCATAGATCTTGCCAGGAACACTCAGTAGGGAAATACTTCTATAATTCTCACATTCAGTTTTATTTCCCTTTTTATATATGGATACTATGACAGCTCTACTCCAATCATCAGGAATTCGTCCCTCTGTCCAGGCTTTCTTAACTATGCAGTGCAGCCACTGTAAGACTCTTATACCACCATACTTCAGCATTTCTGGTCGAATATCATCTACTCCTGCTGCCTTTCCAGATTTCAAGCCTTTGATGGCTTTTTCTACTTCAAGTATGGATATGTATTCCAGACTGCATGCCTGGTCAGTGTTTTTTACCAGTGCTTGTTTCATTTAGCAGTTTTTCAAAGTAATTACTCCATACTTCAAGGATATCTTTTTCTTCCGTTTGCATGTCACCTTTATCATCTCTAACTCCTTTTACAGTACTCTTTCCACCATTCCTAAGCTTCTTCAACAACCTCCAGATTATTTTGCCACCTTCTTGATATTTATTTTCTATATTGTTGCCAAAGTCCTCCCATGACTTTTATTAGCTAGTTTTACACAGTGTTTAGCATTCATGCATTTGTCTCTGTATTCTCTAAGAGCACAAGCTGACTTATTTCCCAGGAACTTTTGATATGCTTTCTTCTTTTCCTTCACTGCCTCTTTAACTTCCCGTGTCCACCATGCAGTTCTAATTTTTCTATCCTTGCAGACAACTTCACCACATGCCTCTCTAGCTGAATCAATCAGAGCTTTCTTCAAAGCTTGCCAATGAATCTCCAAGGTTTGATTCCTGTTCTCAAACTCTTTCATTTTTTCTTCAATAATCTTTGTGTATTTCAGTCTACAGTTCACATCTGAGAGCTGCTCAACTTTTATTCGCTTTAAAACTTTCTTACGTTATTCTTTTCAATGTGAAATTCAATTTTATCCTGCTCAAGACTAAATAGCGATCGCTTCCAATTTCAAATCCACTGTACACTCTGGTGTCCTGCACCAGGGAGAAAACATCACTATCAACAATAATATAGTCAACGAGACTTTTCTTATTCCTTGTCTCTTCTCTCCATGTGAATTTGTGCACATTTTTTGTTGGAACATGGTGTTAGTAATAACCAGTCCATGTCCTGAGCAGAAATCCAACAGATATTTGCCATTATTATTAGCTTTGCTCTTTTCTCCAAATTTTCCCAAAATATTTTGGTATGTCTCACAATCATTTCCTACTCTGCTATTTAGATCCCCAACAAGGATCAACTTTTCCTTTTTCATTGTGTCAGTTGCTTTTTCTAAAGCCTCAAAAAATTCCTCCGCTTCTACCTTAGTAGAACCTTCTGTGGGACCATGGGCACAAATAAGTCTCATTGTCCAGTTCCCCATTCTCATATTTGCCCACATTACTTTACTTGAGACTGACTGCCATTCAAGAAGATTAGCCTCGTATTTTGTGTTGAATACTATGGCTACTTCTTCTTTTCCTTGATTGTCATTGCCTGAATATAACATTTTGTATTTATTGCTCAGAAAGATCTCACCAGTTTTTGTCTTTTTTGTTTCAGTCACCCCTATTATGTCGATCTGGTACTTAACTAATTCCTCAGGTAGCTCCATTTCTTTGCCATTCAGGCTTCTTATGTTGATAGTACCGATCTTTAACTCTAGTGATGTTGAGTTGGGGTGTGTTTTCAGATTTGTTCCAGTAGCTGACTTTTTGTTGTTCGCCCTGGTTCCCTGACGAAAACAACGGGGGGCTTGTTTAACCAGGCGACGTCTCAGCCAGTATGAAATTTTGTCATGTTGTACCATCATTTTTTATTTTGGTTTAACCAATAAGAATACAATTTGGTCGGCTAAATTCCAAATTGCCAGCCCATCCTCATTCGTTCAGTATCCAAGTAGATACCCAACAGGGTGCACCACGAGGTGAGGATTGGACATTAGGTCAGAAGCCCTGGTTGGTTCTCTGCATTCCTTTAAAGGCTATGTGGAGGTCTCCTCTCAGTTATACAGCTTTGACCCTTAAGCACCCCGAGAAAAACTATAAATCATAATAAAATTTATTGAATGTATTAATATTTTGCAGTTTTCTATCCACATTTTCAGAGCACAAATTACAACTGTGGTCAGCCAAGCATAACCTGACTTCTCCAAATAAACTTTATGGTTATCCAGCCCTGAAGGATGCCTTATTAGGATATTCTTTCTTTTCAGTTACAATATGAATTATTTTTACATCTACTGTAGTGTTGTTAGAATTTTTCTTAGTGTATTTTATACAGTGAAACACTTTTATGAATAGTTATTATACTTTCTGTGAAGACAGCAAGAGACGCTACTAGAGAATGATGTCAAACTATCTCCATAGAAAATCAGAGTAATACGATTTAAATATATGAAATGAAATGAAATGAAAATTAGAGTATTCTGCATGTCTGGGTGTGTGTGAAAGAGCTGCTGGAAGACAGAGTAGATGAGTGTTTCCCCAACTTGTACAAAGAGAAACTGCATGGAGGAATACAGGTGTGTCAAAGTTATAATTTGTTTTGGATTAATGCACAAATCGTATGCAATTTGTGCAATTCTAGACCTTCTATTCTTTTATATACAGTCTAATGGAGCATATGGTTGCCTGATGCATGCTATAAGTTTTCACAACATGAGCAAACAATGTCTATCTATATTAATGATCTGGCAGGGATTTTATTTTTGTTGCATACTGCAAATACAGCTATTGTCTAAATGAGAGTGGTGGTAAATTTGTTTTGATACAGAGGCTAGAAGCAAGTGATATACAGAATGCTCCAGTTGAGATTCTAATTGTTTGATGATAAATAGGATCCAACCACAAAAGTGTACTAACTCAAGCACAGACTCAGGAACCCCAGCTGAATCTTGATTGAATAAGTGCTTAGTTATGACAGAACAAATAATATCAATCTGCATCCAAAAAGTGGAAGACAGTACTTAACACTACAATTAATTTATGTGGGATAGGAATGTTAGTTTTTTAAATGAAAATGAATCTACCAAGAAATTTGTAGCAGCTGAGATTATCATTGGTCTTAGCTTTGGGTCAGAATGAAGACTATGATTGCAGAAAAAGTGCTTGCATCCTCTGTAGTGAAATCCCAAACCAATTTGAAAATGTCCAGGTGGAAAGGGAACAAGTGGCTTGCTACAACAGTCTTTCTGTGACCCTCATATTGTAAGAATGACAAAAGATGGAAAAGTCATGTGGATTGCTGGCCTAGTTGGCTAAATGGTTAGGCTGTGAGTTCAAATCCCACCATGGGCATGGATGTTTGTGATTGTCTTTTGGTGGGAGATGAATTTCATCATTACTGCAATGCTTATTGGAGGACTGAAGTAGCTTGTAAAAGTTACACATGCTTCCACACTATTTAAAAAATAAATATAAATACAAAAAAGAAGCATTAATAAAAACAGAAAAAAAACTCCTTAGCCCACCCAAGGATGAATGTAGTACAGGTTTACAAAAACCTTTTGACCCACATAGAAGGCACTGCCTGTGGTAGAAGGAAGTTGTTCTGTTATCAAGTTAAAATACAAACAGCAACACACTTAAGCTGAACCCATGCAGGTTTTCCTCCTCTTGGAGAAAGGATTAGAAGAGTTGTTCCCACTTAGACTTGAAAGATTCTGTTATAAAGTTTTGATAAAAAGATGATTTCCTTTAGGACCAAAGTACTATAGGTTTTTCAGTTTATAACTAGAGGCTGTATCATATACTTTTTCCACAAAGAAAACTGATACCAGGTGCTTGTTTTCTTAAGGAAAGCATCTCTAAAGGAATTTTCCAGTATAATGAGATGATCTATTGTTAAATGATGCTTCTGGAAGCAAGACCATGTCTTGGAAGAAAGGTTACTACTCTCTAGAAACCATAAAAGATTATAGTTAACCATTCCCCCCCCCCCAAGATCTTGCACAGACAGCTAGTCAGAACAAATGGACAGTAATTTGTTAGATATTTTGAATCCTTATCTTTATGTGACTCCAGCCAAGAAAGGTTATAAACCTATAGTACATTAGTACTGTGGGTGGGCTAAAGATTTTTTTTCCCTATATTTATTATTTTTCCCTATATTTATTATTTTTAATAATATTTTGGTATTTTTTATTTATTTATTACTTGGCTTTGGAAAGACAATAATTGCCTTTTGCAGGGAATCTGAAAATTCAAAAGATTCTACTGAAAAAACAAAGCAGCTGATCAATGGATGTCATCTGGTAGACATTGATGCAAAGCAGTGTTCAGTGCTGATTTCATGAACAGCCAGTTTTAATGTTCCAGGTCATTTGGAATGAACAGAATCCAGTTTAATTATTCTGCTTCACTTTTCAGACCCAGGAATTTGGGGGGGGGGGCATAAGAAGATATCACTGATGTTTTGTTAAAACTCTCCCCATGAGTATCTGTAATTGCTGTTGTTTCAGCATTTTTACATCCACTGTTCCAGGATCAGAAGTGGGTGAATGGTATATCTATCCTTCATCTTCAGAATTTTATCTCAGACCTCTTTGGGGATGATTGATCTGGAGACTGAAAATATGTACTGTATCCAAGAATCCTTTTGGCTCTGATGATTGATATATCATACTTGAGCCTGTTTGAATGCATTCAGATTCAGATTTGGGATATCTGCAGAAGATATCCCAAACTTTGTTCTGAGGTTTCTTGGGTGTATATTTCCCCATTCCTCCATGGTTTGGGGAAGGTGGAAATTGACTAGCCGTTTTAAGACCAGAGTTGTGTCAGCTTCTGTATACACTCTCTAATGTGATTCATTGTGTCAATGAGAGAAAACAAGTTGAGTGGCTTGGGATCAAATTCTGCTAAAAAGCAATCAGCTTGCTATATTTTCTTTCATGATATTTGGAATGGAGTACACAATTGTTCATGTAAAAGAGTGGATATTGCAAAAATGGCCACTCCCATATAAATTATTATCACCTTTTATGAAATCAATGGCAGTAAATGATAAGCATATGGAAAAAAGTGTTGCTTCCAGTGTTTAAGAGAGACTAGTTATTGTTGTTGAGCATATTTTTTTCTGTTAAATATCAACTCCACACACAAGAAATCCCAAAATCTATGACACAACAGTAATATATGTAGGTAAGTTGTTAGAAGAAAGAAAGAAATTTGTTGATGCATCTTTTGAAAACCGGAAGGTTGAAGTAACAGGAAAACAGTATGATAAGACTGTTACAAAGATCATTGGTGTAAGAAACGAAGGCAGAAGATGAGAAGTTTGAACCAACTTCTCATCCTCTAAACCATTTCCAATGAGATTGGAAATAAACTGTATATGGGTGTTGACTGGCAGCTGCTCATGCTCAAATATGAGTACAGGAAAGTGAGGGACAGTAGTGGTGAGTTAGTTAAGTGAAGAGACATAATGCAGCAACTGAGCATCCATTGGAAAGCGAATGAAGGGTCAGTGAGTGAAGCATCATCAATAAGTTGTCCACTTCTGTATGCAATCAGGCATTCTGAAGGAAACTTGAAGCACAACACCCCACATGTGGGAACAGTATTCTAATAGTGAGCAGATTTCATATTTATAAAATGTCAGGAGTTGAGCAGGAGAGAAATTTTATTTGGAATGGAAAAGAATACCATACTTTTTGGAGCTGAAGAAGCTAAGGATCTGATGTACTTATGCAAGGATAGATTAGATGTGAGAGTTAACCCAAGGAGAGAAAACTGACACTAGCTGGCAAAAGGAATATTGTCAAAAATGAGGAAGAGCATGAAGATCTAAAGTCTGTGGTAGCAAATTATAGACAAACAGTAGTTCACGAGTGGTGGTAAAAGTACTGGAAAAGTTTGTCAAAAACAGAACTCAGGAATGGGTGGATAAGAATATGATACTTTTTGTTGGAAGTTTTTCCACTTGGTTATACTATAAATTAAAGATCCCAAGAATTATATTCTTGGTTTCAGTGGTGCACCCAGAGGGGGGGGGGGGCAAGGGGCCCAGGCACCCCCCCCCAAAGAAAAGGAAAAAACACTAGAAAAATTTCCAAAAATCTTTTCCTAATTAAAATTCACTTTTTTTATTTATGTTGTGTGCTACTTATGAATTAGCGATCACTGCAGATACTCAGTTATAGGTTGTATGCGATGTGTAGTGTGTATTCGCAAAACGTCTACTCAACTCGTCCCCCCCCCCAAAGGTTAAATCCTGAGCGTTTGGCCCCCTCCAAGATTAAATCCTGAGTGCGCCACTGCTTGGTTTAATCCTTTATCTAAGTATAAGCAAACAAAGTTTGCACCTGAAGTATTTTCAGGACTGGACAACTCATCATAGAAGCTAAATATAAGTTACTATATATGAGTTGCCCAGTCCTGAAAATACTTCAGGTGCAAACTTTGTTTGCTTACACTTGGATAAAGGATTAAACCAAGAATATAATTTCTTGGTATCTTTAATTTATAACATGATACTCTATCAGGGATAGCATGGCATTGTGAAGGTAGATCATTCCTATTAACTTTTTTATATAGGGTGACAGCTGAGTTGGATAATGGAATGGCTACAGGATAATACTCCTGGATTTTGCAAAGGCATTTGACAGGATATCTCATATCTCATAGAACTCTATTAAGCAAACTGCAACAAATGGGGATGGATATGAAACTAATGATAATATGGATAAAAGGGTGTCTCATGGATAGACACCAAAAAGTAGTATACGGAGAAGCAGAATCCAAGAGAAGGCAGGTCACTTATGGTGTGCCATAACTCTGTGCTTGGACCACTGCTGTTTAATTTGTATATAAATGATATAGGAAATAATTTGAGGGGAGATATTCAGCTGTTTTCTGATTATGCAAAGTTAATCAAGGTAATGTAGAGAGCTTGCAGGATGATTTGAATAGGCTGACAGTATAGACAAAACATAATGGATGTCAATTTAATGTAAAAAAGTGTAAAGTTATGCATTTTGGGATATAAAGATTACAATGGGAATTACATTAAAAAAACATATTAGTGCACATGCTTACATTGGAATCCCTCTGTATACAGTAGTGTGTTTAAGGATTAAAAAAACTATTGGGCTGTAATTAAATTAAATTAAAACATAACTGATAAATTTTATTTTATACAATTGAGGATAAGAATTTCCCAGACTTCTGGGATAGTAAGACAGCCGTTACAGTTAAGATTGGGTCTGTGACATAAGGCTTCAGTACTTTCTTTATACAAATGCTCATGTTTATAAGCAGTCCCCTGTATAAAATATCGAGATTTCTGTCTAATCTTCTCTGTCCCCTCATAAGCCACTAAGCTTCAATGACGAAAAATTTCACACAAAAATAAAAGACATTCAACTGTCAGATACAGACATGTTAATAAGCTTCAGCATTGTCTCTCTCTCTCTTCACTAACATATTTCCCAAAGACACAATAGACTTGTTAACCCAAAAATTTCCATCCAATATTGTGGAATTATTCAAATTTGCAATCACATCAGGCTACTTCACATGGAAAGATAAAATATATAAACAAGAGGAAGGAACAGCAATGGGCTCACCCTTATCACCTAACTTAGCCAGCTTTTATCTTGAACACCTAGAAGACAGAATTTTTGCTCTTGAACCAAAATCAATAATATGGCCATGATATATAGATGAAGGAGCCTGTGTAGCTCAGTGGATGTAGCGTTTGCACACCACAGCGCTTGACCGCACGAAGACTTGCTTTCAAATCTAGTCGGTGACTAAAGGAAATTTTTCTAAGCCTTTTTTCGACCAGTTCCCAAGTTAGTCGATCTCTGGCAAGGGCAAGCGAGTTTGTTCTCCCGGAAACTTGGGGGTTTTTTTGTCCCATAAACTCAAGAAAATTTACCGTAGAATCCACATTATTTCAGACATTAAATCTATTGTGTTAGGGACCATGAGATGGCGGCACTTGTTGAGCGGTCTCTCTTCACTGCATGTCGCTTTATTAGTGATAGCCTTGGGCCAGCTATCTGACTGGGTACCAGTGGAGATTGAACTGCCCACTCAGTCTCCAAAAGTTTAAACGGGCTTGCCTACTCCCTATATGGGAATAAAAGGTGTTCGCTGATTTTTTTTTTTTTTTTTTTTATATTGATGAAGTCTTTGCAGTCTGGAGTTACAAGGAAAAAGAATTTTACTAATTTCTAAATAGTATCAACAACCTGCATCCTCAAATCAAATTCACACTAGAAAAAGAATCATCACAAGGTATTTCCTCCCTCAATTTACACATCCAACGTAAACAAGATGGTTCCATTTCCACTTGTCTATCGAAAACCAACTTTTTCAGTCGTTACATCCACAATACATTGGCTCACCATCCATCTCAAAAATACGGCATCATAAAATCTTTGGTATCCAGAGCACACAAATTTTGTTCCACTGAAGAATCTTTAAAACAAGAATTAGAAATTATTAAAGATACAGCCTTACTAAATGGATATAATCCAATAACAACTCAAAAAATTATTAGCTACTCTCCTACACATCAACACAGACAAGAAGAAGCCCATAGGACTCCTATACCATATATCATAGGCATTTCTGAATGTTTGTCAAAAATTATGAAGAAATACAAACTCGCTGCTACCTATAAACCAATGAACCAAATTCGCAATTTGTTACCTTCTCCAAAAGATAAACTCTCATAACTGTGTTTTTTTTTAATGTAATTCCTATTGTTGTTTAATAACTGTACTGATGATGTCTTATGATACTTAAGACAAAATATTTACATATTATTAAAAAATTACTATGGCATACATGTGAATTTACAGTTTTGATACGATCACATCTGAATTACTGTGATCAGGTCTGGTCAGCTGAGTTTCTTGGGAATGAGGAAGTGAAGGAATGGATCCAAATGGTCTGTGGAATGTTCCCTATGCAGACGGATTAGGGATTGATGGATTGCAAAAAGTGTGGATAACAGAAAACAGAGGGGGGGGGGTGATATGATAGTAACATTTAAATTACTTAAAGGATTTTATAAGACTGATGCAGCGGAAATGTTTCAACATATGGCTAGAAGGGAGCAGAACAAAAGGTCATCTCTAGAAGTTGGGTAAGAGTTAAGTTAGCAAGGGCATGAAGACTAGATTTTTTGTGAATGAATGGAATGGGTTGCCTGAGTGAGTTGTAAGTGCTTTGTCTGTTAATGGTTTCGAGGAGAGGTACAATAGATATTGTGTTGATAGTATGGATCTCCCACGATGGAGGTGCTCATGCTATGATAATAATAATAAAATCCTTTCTAACAAAACGTCTCATTTCTACCAGTTCCTTCTCTCTCTCTCCCCTTCCCCCTCTATTTCCTGAAATATTTTTCAAAATAAAATAAGCCCCATCATATTTTCCAGTATTCCAATTTCATCAACTGGTATCATATATCACCTAATTTAAGATAAGACATCTCATCTTTCTATCCTCTCTTAATAAAGGATTTAATCTAGTGCCTACTACTCTGAGTTCCGAATAATATATTTGGAGCAAAAATTATACCTTATAAGAAATTATATTCTTTTTGCTCTTTTTCCCAACTGAGGAAAAAAAGTTGGGAAAAACATATATTGATATTGAGTTTCAAAAATTCATATATTGATCTCTATTGTCCCATAAAGGGATGCACAGCATACTCTCTCTCTCTCTCTCTCTCCCTAGGAGAAATATGCTGTGCATCCCTTTCATTCCCACTGCTTTGCTACAGGAATGAAACCTAGGGAGATAGTGGAAGTTGAGATGCATGGGAAAAATAAGGATGAAAAGAAGAACACATATATATATATTTTAGGTATAATTTCCAGCAAAACAAACTTTCCGCATTTGACTCTTGCTATATTAAAGTCTTAAAGACCACAGGAATTGTTTGTTATACTGGACAGCTTGCTATAGTGAAATTCCTATAGCACAGTATTGTGGTAGGTTGGAACCTTTAAGTAGTTTGTTACACTGAGTGAATTTATTATAATGGTACTTATTATAGTGAGAATTGACTGTACATATTTGAAACATTTTTGCTCACCATGGCTGTAGTCACCTAGAGTCTTATTTAAAAATGTAATACAAATGACTTTTATTTCCACAAACTTGGAGGGACAACAGGAATTGTTTGCTCTAGTGGACAGTTTGCTATACTAAATATTCTTTAAAACAGCATTGTACACATGGAATCCTCTAATTAATAGCTTCAATTGAACATGTGTGCACGAGACATATTAAAGTAACTTTCGCAGTTAAATGGATAACAAAAATTATATAGAATTTATTCATAAACGTCAATATATTTCATCCAACATTACATGGACATATACATCATCAGGGAGATAGGCAGTTAACAACATTCAAAACATGAATCAAATTAATGAGTCATTAATCATGCATATATTAGCTTGTGTCTCGGTTGCAGCTGAGATATATGATAAACTATTCAAGTTCAAAGACACAATTGTATAAATTGTGTAGATTAAAAAAAAAAAAACTTATGAACATTTAATAGTGATCTCTTCCCCAAATTCCCAAAATTTGGATATTGGCATACAATCTGATCAGTTCAGGTTTGGATGATTTCTTAGCATTTAATGTGTCAAGGAAAAGACAATCAAATTGGAACTTTCTGGAGTGAAGTTTTGTCTGGTTCCAAAGAACTCTGTACCTAGTGTGAATAGTATGCAAACAAAGGCCAGACTATTCCAAAAATGTAATACAGTCTTGATGTTCTCCAATTCTAATCAAGTCAAAATAGTCAGTCAGTCCAAAATAGGAGAAATGACATAAGCAGGGTACTTCATAGACACTGGGTAAGTCCAAAATAGGAGAAATGACATAAGCAGGGTACTTCATAGACACTGGGTAAGGAAAGAGGTAGTAATGTATCCTTTGTTGATAATAGGAAGTAAGATGGTTTCTGAGCTGGTTTGAAAGAAGCATACAGACTGAACATGTGCAAAGAATTTATGAAGAATTCTTGCTATTTGTTCCGAGGTTCCTTTTAAGGTAGGGTACTGAAATTCTTTTCACCTTGGAATAAACAGCAAGAATTCTTCATATATTCAATCTATATGCTTCCTTCAAACCAGCTCAGAAACTTCCTTCCTACCATCAACAAATCATACATTACCACCTCTTTCCTTACCAGGTGTCTATGAAGTAACCTACTTTTGTCATCTTTCCTATTATGGACAGACTGGAATGATTAGAATTGAAGAACATCAAGACTGTATTACATTTTTGGAATATGACAAGTTTGGCCTTGCTTTTCACACTATTGACACTAGGTAGAGTTCTTTGGAACCACACAAAACTTCACTCCAACAAGTTCAAATTTGATTGTCCTTTCCTTGACATGTTAAATGCTAAGAAATCATCTGAATCTGAAATGATCAGGCTGTATGCCGATACCCAAGTTTTGGGAAGTGATCACTATTAATTGTTTTTTTATATATATTTTTAATCTATCTATGCAACTTGCTAAAAATTATACCTTTGAGCTCTAATAGTGTAATATCATATGCTTCAGCTGCAACTGAGATAAGGGCTAATATATGAATGATTTACGACTCATTATTTTTGATTCATGTTTTGAATGTAGTTAACAGCCTATCCTCCTAACAATGTCTGCATAATATTGAATGAAATATACTGGAGTTTTTGAATAAATTCTATGTCATTCTTATTACATGTGTAACTAGCATGGCTTACAATAAGGATTCCTCTAACTCATCACAGGAGACCACCCTACACTGCACAACACAAACTATTCACCATCTACAACAAACAATCCATTCTGCACTACACCATCTACCACACAGTGGTTTTGTCTGTTAAATGCATATTCTCTGGATTTGCCTGTTTTGCAGGATGAAGAACAAAACTTACTGCTTCCACATGAGACAGGCTAACTCACTTCACTTGAAAAAGTTCATATAGACTGCCCTTATCATGATAAGAATTGAATTCATATCTTTTCCAATTGAAGGATGCTTGTTCTCATGCATAAGTAGTTGAGGCAAACACTTGGTATCAGCTGTTAATAATACTACCACAGACCTGCCTGTTAACATTATGATGAGCTATAACTAGTGAAATATAATGAGCTTTAAAAGTTTGTTATAGTATTGTTATATATAAGGGATATCTCACTAACTAGGGAGTCCAATGAAAAATTATGGAACATTATCAGCTACAGTTACTACTCTTATTAATACTAACAATAGGACTCTAAACTTCCCTCAGAAATGCAGTTTCACTTCAAATTCCTTGATTTATTTTATTTATGTTTTGCCATAATAGGTCAAGCTAGTCAATGTTCATATTGTATGAACATCTGTTTTTTTGTGTGCACTCCACATAGTAGTTAATAAAACTTAATAAATCCTTAATAAAACTGACTCACTATAGCAAACACTATTATAACAATCTCACTCACTATAACAAATTTCAAAAAGTTCTTACCAAACTGCCATAATAAAGTTTTTTTGCTGTAGTGAGAGTTCGACTATTGAAATGAGTTTAATTAATGTCATTTTTAATCAAAACGGTGACTGGTCCACAAATTATTATAACAGATGATGCTACTTACTCTTAAATGGAAATGTGATACACTGCTCTAACTGTTGGTTTGAAAATTCCTAGTGGCTTGTCAATTGTGCTTATGCTAATATCAAAGAATACTGTCTCTATAAATGTAACACAGCTAACTAGGAATTATAACAAAATTCTAAGTATATGTTGCTTTAGCGTGCCATGCTTTCTTTGCTCTTGGCCTAAACCCACAAACAACATTTATTTGCTATAGGACTTAGGTGTGGAAGTGATATAAAAATATAAAATAATTATAATAATTTTTTTAGCAAACAGCTCTTCATAAAACAACTTAACATGAAGAGGCATTATAAAAATGTTAGAAGGAATGAGAACTTGTTTTTATGAGAAAGATATTTAGATTTTGAATTCTACAGCATTTTTACATGCAAACTAAAGTTTAATATAAAATCAAAAGATTTGCATAATTTGAAAGATGCTTTTTTTATTACTTTTTTTTTTTTTTTTTAACAGTGGCAAGAAGGGTTATTAACTCCATGAATGCTTCCTGAGGCTGTAATCTAATTCAACAGTTGGCAACCTTAGTTGCCAACTGTTGGATTAGACCTTAATTTTAGTAAGAAGCTTAGCATTGCTTCAATCAAATAGCCAGTGCAAGCCACCTACCTCTGTCAGTTTCACATACATGAAACAACAAAGACAAAATGGCAGACAGAAACAGCTACACTACAAAATTATCCTCTCAACTGCAAAAAATGGAGTTACTATGTTGCAATAAAATATAAATTGTAATTTTATTTTATTTTATTTTTTAGTTTTAATTATAATTTTTTTTACAACTAAGTGATGCTGAATGAACAATGTTGATCAATTTAGCACACTTGAGCTCTGATCTAACCTGATCAAGTGAATCATAATCATGATATGATTATGATATAATATGATTCATTTGTTCATTTAGGTGGTACTGCAACTTTAAGATCAACATTTGGGAATACATTATGCTTATTTAGGCTACAGGCAATGTGATTAGACATTTGTGTTCAAGAACAAAATGATATTAATTACATAAAATGAAAACAGAATCACAAATGTGTTTTTTTGCAGCATGCTAAAATTTTCTAATTTTCAAAACAATATATCTGCTTGAAGATACTTCAACAAAGTAATAAGCAATTCCTAGTGGAAACACACCTATTAATTTTTTCAATGAACACTGTTCATTCTAAAATTGGCTAATCGCACCTAAAGGTAACCAAGAACTGGTAATGGCTTACCAGTAGATGGTAGCAATGGGGTTTGTGGATCACCCCAAGCAGTCTTTATATTTCCTCTAACAACACCATCACCTGGTAGACCAAGTCCTAATGGATACACTTGTGACTGTGGTGGTATAAAATCTATAGGATCTGGATATAAAAGAGCAGCTGCTGCACCCAAATGCTCAGCAATCTTTACCTGAATGAAAGTGAAAAACTGTTAAGCCATTTAGTTATTTAGATATGTGGTGTTTATAATTCTCATTAATAGCCCAGAGCCAAACCTATGTTTATTGAAGTTTTTATCAAAACAATTTCTTTAATTATTAATTAACATAGCTAACAAATGAGAATCAATTTTGTCAGTACATAGACAATAATTATCATCATCATCAGATTTTATGATTTTGCCTGGAAATCACTAAAAAATTAAAGACACGAGGAATTTCATATTTCAGATTAGAATATCGTACATATTTGCATAATTAAGCAGCTGCATAATTTAGAAAATTATAGTTTGCTAAATTATGCAAATATGTACGATATTCTAATCTGAAATTCCTCGTGTCTTTAAAAAATTAAAGACACGAGGAATTATTAAAAATCTAACAAACAAAGAAACAAAAGGATATGCTTATAAAAAACTGAGATTTAAAGGGGGGGGGATACAAATACTATCTAAATAAAATCACTTAATGTTTTCTATTAAAGTTTATTAAATGATTGGTAGACTACCTCATGCTGGTCTCAAGCATAAATAAAGGAGGAGGGCTGGGCAAAGGATTAACACCATTTTCCCAGTAAAAAAAAATCCTGATTATGGAAACTGAGAGTATAAACAACTGAGATCCCATATGGCCCCAGTTTAAGATGGTAAGTGAATAATATATGGATCAAGTTTCAAGGAAAATCTTCATAACAGATGAAGTCACAGAAATTGTTATATGAGGGGGGGGGATTCTAATGATGTTGCTACATTCTGTACCATTGCGTTGATTTGCTACAAACCAGCTTCTCTCTTTATACAGGCCTTCCAACTTTTTTTCCTTTTGATTAAAGCCTGTTTGTTCCTTTCTCTAGTCAATCATATTCTGTTTTACTACTTGTTTGAATTTTAACCACATATCCCCATTCCAGGTAACATATTTCAATTTAAACAGAGGATCTGGAATTTAGTTGAAAAGATCAATGGAAAATCGTGTAAGTCTCCATGGTCCAGAACTGATATCTACTTGTTACATGCAGTGGAATTTAAATAGAACTGGATTATAATCTAACATGTTGATGTCAAGATGTTTTATCTAAATTATCCTATTTATAAGGGAAGAAGAGATATAAATTTTATCAAGACAGGTACCTATACCTTGATTCATGTCCATGTAAGCCTGGATATTAGGATGTGAATCCTCCATATGTCTACTATTTGAGCATTGTCCTCCTGGAACACTACTGGGGTGTCCTCCTATTTTGCCTAATGTGGAGGTTTTCAATACAATTCCAGTCTCTAGCTTATGATGTAGTCAGTACCATATAAATATGGCTGCAATTATTATTATTATTATTATTATTCGTGACACCTCCAACAAGTCCGAAGACTCATCGCAGGAGGACACCTACTATACAACTCTCCATCTCCACCACTACCGAACCTCTACTACCAATCAACTACATCAGCGCCATCTACCGTCCACCACCACCACCACAAGTATTTCTAGAAGAATACTTGTTTTCTAATTGTTTTTGTAGAAATACTATTTTCTACAAAAATTCCTAGAAGAATTTTTATCTAACTTTCCAGTGCATTAACATTTATAAATCTTATTACACATCCACAGTATTTCTGGTCTATTGTCAAGATTCCCCCTTCTGCATCGGTTTGGATATTACAGAATGACCCATGGAGGAGGCAAGAATAAGAACTCCTACTCCAGCCCTGTTAAATCTTCCAAAGCTACAATAAAAAGAAGTGGATATCTATGTTAAAGTTTTTATATCTCTATATCAGCAGAAGTATGTTTCTTGGAGAAACAAAAACCTGATATTATGGCATAGCATAAGTTTCAACATAGCTTCTTATTTAACTAGGCCGTGGAATCCTCACGTATTTAATGAGGAAATGCAGAAAGGAGATGTTATGATTAGTGAAATGTCATTGGTAAGTTTTTAACTTCTAGTTATTAGATGAACCTGATGAGGTCTTCATTCTGTGAATTAACAATTGTGTAGCCTGCTTATTGTAAACTGTTTTCCAGTTTTTTACAGTTGCTTTCCATTATTTCAATTTTATACCTATCATTCTTGATTTGGAAGCTAGTTATTTTCTTTTCATGTAGATGATAATTATACTGAGTAAACTTTGAATTAGTAAATGTCATTGTTTTTTCTTTAATTGCATCTCTTGCTTTCCCTTTATTAGCATGAGATGGTTCTTCATAGTCCATAAACTCTTCTGAGCCTAAAGTCTTTATTTGATTATCTGCAACCTTCTCCACCTTTAGATTTTTTTTTTTTATTATTTCATCTTCTTTTAGATTTAGTTCCTTTTTTAAACACATCTTTTAAAATTTTTTTGTTTATCTTCACTTTTTTTTTTATTTATTAAATTGCCTTTTCTTTTGAATGATCTTGTCTGCATATTAAGTTCTTTCAGTTGTCTTGCTTTTCAGTTTCTTCTCTAGTTTCTCCTTGTAGAACAGTTTCATGTGTTTGCATTTCATCTTGTATCTGTTCAGTTCTTATACAAGATTCATTACTGGCAATTGTAACTGATTCTGTTCCATCCATATTTGACTGGGAAAGTAGTTACTGCAATTCTGGAATTTTGGGGCTAATTTCTGGCTGATTTGGTTGCACACTTTTTTGTGATTTTACCAAGTACAGTTTGTTTAAAAGCACCATCTTTACTAGACTGAATTGGAAAATCCGAGAACTCTTCTTTATGCCTCTCTGATATATATATATATATATATATGCTGTTCTAACTGGCTGTACTGGTGCTCCCATTCTTTCAGCGAAAACTAGAGATACATGTTAAAAGTTTTTTCACTTGGTTATACTATAAATTAAAGTTGCCAAGAAATTATATTCTTGATTTCTCTAATTCAGAGTATTTTAGTAATAAGATGTGACACCTTTTGACTACTTGTATTTGGAAATATGACTTCTGCATTATTTCAACTTTGGTATCACTTCTGGGTCTGGCTCCCACTGATGAGACCTCAATAAAGGTTGAAACCAGTCTGGGTAGTGACCCCCCTCCCATAATGCATAGAATTATAAATGTTTGTAAGGATATATGTGATTATGGGAAATCACATATATCAAAGTTTGTGCATGAAGTGACTTTGTGCACAAACTTTGTTTGCTTACACTTGGATAAAGGATGAAACCAAGAATATAATTTCTTGGCATCTTTCATTTATAACAACTTTGCTTCCTTTGTTGTCTATTTCCATACTTAATCTGACATCTTCAGTTAAAAATTGTACCTCAATGGTTTAAATGTTTCATTTCTATAGGTTCTTCATTTTGAATGCAGCTAATCATTTGTGTTCCTACCTATGTTCACATCTTTTTATTGCTGATTTTCTTGCCAAATGTGTTCCAGCAGGTATTCAATTTAGCTAAGGAATTCTGCAAACTTATACTAAATTTATTTATTAAGAATATGATACCAACTGAATAAAGTAAAGAGTTGTGCCTCTTTAATTATGATATCAGTCCTAATGGCATGTTCTTTCATCCAGATAGATGTCGAATAATGGAAAAAGATAGTGTGCACCCCTGTCTCACACCTGAATTTACATCAAACCATGTTCCTGTATTTTCAACAATACTAACTGCTGACCTGATTTTAAACTCAAACATAGACTGCATCGCTTGATGTAATGTCCCACTTATAACCATAGCAATTTGAACAGCTTTTCTCTTGGCACCTTGTTCTATACCCTTTCCGCATCCACAAAACTTAAATATAGACACTTGCTATATTCCCATGATTATTTCTCAACTCTGTCTTAAAGTGAAAATCTGATCTGACATCTTTTTTTTACTCGATCCCAGCTTGTTCTCCCTCTCCAGTTCCAGTTTCTCCTTTCCCAAAATTTTCTTTGCCTCAACATCTCAAGCATGCTTGCATAAATCTTAACTGGAACACTCACTTTGACAAACACCCTTTGTTAAATCTTGTATTGTTTTATCCCCCCCCCCCTTTTTTTATAGATAGGTACTATAAGAGCTCTACTCCAATTATCTGGAATTTGATCTTCTGAATTATAGAGTGCAGCCATAAAACTTTTATATCTCCATATATCCACATTTCATAACTTGAATGGCTTTTTCTACCCTCTACCTCAAGTGTTGATATCTACTACAGGTTGCATTCTTCTTAAATATTTTCAGTTACTGTTTGGTCATTACTTGTTTCATTTAGCAATGTTGAATGTAATTAGAGATGTCTGTAATATCTTCAGATTTTCATGTCACCTGTATCATCTCTGAATCCCTTTTCTCAATTTCTGAGTTATTTCAATAGCAACCAGAATATTTTACCACCTTCCTCATATTTTTCTTCTATATTATTACCAAAATCTTTGAATGAACTTTCAATATGTCTTATTTCCATGACTGTCTCTTTAATTTCCTGAGTTCATAGTGGAATTCTGATTTTTCCATACTTCACAAGATTCCACTCTAGCTGAATCAATTAATGTTTTTTTGGGGTTTTTTTCAGAATTTACCACTAAGTCTCTAAGATTTGTTCATTGTTTTCAAACATTTTCACATTTTCTTGAATAATATTGTATATATTATTCACCTACAGGTCACCTCTGAAAGCTGCTCACAACTCAGATTTTTTTAAAATGTACTTTAGAACTTTTGTACATATTTTTCTTTTCAATATGGAAAATACTGATGTGTAGAAGTAAGGATGTTAATGTTCATTGTATAAGACTTTATCAGGCTGCATATAGATTACTGTATACTGATTTGGTTACCTAGTTTTTAAAAGGATGAACAGATATTGGTAACATCCAGAGATAATTGACTAAGCTAGTGTCTGGTCTCTGGAATTTTGAGCACGAAGACAGATTAAAGGCACACAATTTGCCAAGTCTAATGATAAGATGGGGGGGGGGCAGAATATGATTGACACATAACTTGTGTCAATTACTTGGTAAAGGAAGAACAAGGAGTCAATCTTGGAAGCTGCATAAGGAAGGCCTGAGTTGGGGGGGGGGGACAGCAGAGAAATATGTTTTTGCATGGAGAGTGGCAAGCAAATGAATACATTGCCTGAAAGTATGTGGAGATGGTAAACACATTTAAGGCACCCATGATGATCTTTGGACTCCATCACAGAAGTCTGATGATGGAGAGGAGAGATTGCCTGTAAGTGAGCAAGAGGTGTATGGGGAATTGAGCAAACTTGATGTTAATAAGGCTGTGGGACTTGATAATATATCACCACATATTCTGAAGGAATGTGCCAGGGAGCTGACATCTTCCTTGACATATTTTTTTAATATGAATCTTGCAGTGGGTGGAATTCCAAAGGAGTGGAAGGAGGGCAAGATTGTGCTGCTTCATAAGGGAGGTGATAGAGCTCATGCATCAAATTATAGGCCTATCTTTGTGTCAGGTGTTGCGGTTAAGTTGTTGGAGAAGCTAGTGAGAACTAGGATCCCGAATTGAGATGACAACAATGGTATTATCTTTGATGGAGTAATCTACTTACTTATTACAATAACGTGACTGCTTCCTTGGACATAGGAAAAGGATACACAATAATATACTTGGATTTCACAAAGGCTTCTAATAGAGTACCTCATGATAAGTTGACAGTCAAACTAGAGCAGATGGGGTTGGATATTAGATTAGTGCATTGGATTAGAGACTGGCTATCTGATAGGTATCAACAAGTTGTGTATGGGGGAGCGATATCCAGGACAAGGAAAGTCACTAGTGGAGTGCCTCAGGGGTCTGTTTTAGGGCCATTGCTGTTTAACCTGTATGTTAATGATATTGGTGAAGAATTGGATGAAGATATTCAGTTGTTTCCAGATGATGCAAAGTTGGGACGAACTATGAAGAGTAGAGAAGATGTTGTAGCCTTACAAGAAGACTTGAATAAACTGAGTGAATGGGCACAGAAATGGGAAAGAGAGTTCAATGTTGCAAAATGTAAGGTTTTAAAATTTGGAAAACAAAGGTGGGATGTAGAATTTATGTTTGGTGGGATATATTGTTGGAGGTGGAGGAAATAAGAGATCTTGGGATGATAGTGGATAAGAATCTGAAATTTAGGGGACACATTGCAAAAATTGTGAGGATAACACAAAGGATTCTAGTAATGATGCAGAGGACATTAACTTGTAGAAGTAGGGAGATTCTTGTTCCATTGTATAAGGCTTTGATTAGGCAACACATGGACTACTGTGCACAGATTTGGTCACCTGGTTTTCAAAAGGACAAAGAGATGTTGGAAAGGGTCCAGAGGCAACTGGCTAAGATAGTTTCTAATCTCTGGAATGTCGAATATGAGGAAAGGTTGAGAAGATGCAATTTACAGTCTAGTGGATAGGAGGAAGAGGGGGGGGGATATGATAGAGACCTACAAGTTAGTAAGGAGGTTGTTATAGGATCAGTGTTGGTGAGGTTTTACAGAAAACGGTGGGAGATCAGGGAAGAACCAGAGGTCATTCCTGGAAGCTGCATAAGAAGGGTGTGAGCAGGAGTGTGAGAAACAGGTTTTCTGCATGCAGAGTTGTGATTGATTGGAATGCCTTGCCTGAATTTGCAAAGAATTTGAGTGTGTTTAAGCCACAGCATGATGAGCTATGTGTATATCACAAAAGGATCTTCTAGATTAGTTTTTGACTCCATGGGATCTTAGGATAATAATGATAATAATAATAATATCATCATATTCTTATTTCACATGTCTTCTATATCAATTTGTGTAAATCTTTATGCTGGAATATGTTATTAGTAACAACTACCCCCCACAAGGCTCTGCAAACTGTGTGTATGACAAAAGAATCTTCTAGATGAGTTTTTGACTTCATGGGATCTTAGGATAATAATAATATCATCATATTCTTATTTCACATGTCTTCTATGTCAATTTGTGCAAATCTTTATGCTGGAATATGATATTAGTAACAACTACCCCCATGTCCTGAACAGAAATCCAGCAAGTACTTATATTTTTTTTTATTAGGTTTGCTCTTAATTATTTTGCCATTATTACTAGCTTGCACTTTTCTACAAAGTTTTCCAAAACATTTCTATAGGTCTGGTATTCAATTCTAATTCTGCTGTTTTGATTTCCATGAATGACAAACCTTTTCCCATTTTTCACAACAGGTGTCTCCTGTAATGATTAAAAAAATGCATTCCTCCACTTCCTCCTTCATATAACTTTCTGCTGGACTATAATAACATTATTATTAACATCTGACCTTCATATGGCCAGAGACTCATTGTGGGAGGTGCACACAATGCTCATCCAACTGTGCTTTAAACTGATTCAATGTGTCTACATTCACAGCACACTCAGTCAATGCATTCCACTCACCAACCACTCTCCATGCAAAGAACCTTCTCCTCACTCCGCTGCTCACACCATCCTTTATGCAGTTTCCAGCAATGGCTTCTTGTTCTACCACCCCATTTCCCATTCTATGAAAAATCTCTTCCATGTCAACCTAATAACTCCTAGCCAGCTTATATGTCTTAATCATATCCCCCCCCCCTCTTCACAAGGCTCTGCAACTTACATTCTCTCAATCTGTCCTCATACTCCACATTCTAAAGACCACTGACCACCTTTTCTCTGAACTCTTTCCAACATATTCTTGTCACCATGAAACCCTGGCAACCAAATCTGTGCACAATAAGCCATATGAGGCCTGATCAAGGCCTTATACAATGACATCATAACCTCCTTATTTCTGCACATCATTGACATTATCCAATGTGATTTCACAACTTGTGCAATGTGGCCCCTGAATTTCAGGTCCTTGTCCACTACCACTCCCAAATCTCTCATCTCCTCTATCTCCTTTAAAGGTTTACCCACTTTGCATCTTATCGTTAATTACCAAATTTCAAAACTTTACACTTTGCAACACTGAACTGATAGTTCACTTACCTGTCCATTCATGCAATATATTCAAGTCCTCCTAAGACCACAACATCTGCTTGACTGCATTGCTGTTCCCAATTTTGCATCATCTGCAAACAGCTGCATATCACTATTTAAACAGATTCCAATATCATTAATAAATTGAACAATAATGGTCCCAAATCTGATCCCTGCAGCACACCACTAGTGATCTTCCTCTTCTGCAATACTGCAACCCCATATACAACTTTCAGATACCTATCTGACAACAAGTCACTGATCCAACTCAGAAGTCTGCTATCCAAACCCATTCATTTCAATTTAACAACTTGTGTGGCAGTCTATCAAAGGATTTGCAAAATCTAAGTACACTACTGTATATGCACTTCCCCTGTCCAAGGTACGAGGGTGGTCTGAAAAGTTCTTGGCCCAACAATGAAAAAACAAATTTATAATTTTAAAATTATTTTTATTTTTCAACATAATCTTCCTTAAGACTAATACATTTATTTCAGCGATGCTCCAGCACCATTATCTTGTTCCTGTAGTGGTTCTAAGTAAGATCTGCAAAATACCCCTCTACAGATGCAATCACCTCTTGATTCAAAGAAAAATGCTGACCAGTGAGGAAGAGTTTTAGTTTTGGGAAGAGATAAAAGTCAAAGGGAGCCAAATCTGGGGAATAGGGTGGATGTTCCAACAATTCACAGTGTAGATCCCTTAATTTTCCCCATTGCCAAAACACCTTTGTGGGCAGGTGCATTGTCCTGATGAAAGATGATTTTTTTCTTCTGCAAACCGGGTCTTTTCTCACGAACTTTTTCGTCTGGTCTGGTTAAAAGATCGGAAAAATATTCCCCCGGTTATTGTTTTACCCTTTTCAAAATAATTAATAAACAAAATGCCTTTAGCATCCCAAAACACCGATGCCATTATCTTTATTGCTGATGGAACCGACTTTGTCTTGTTTGGCGCTGAACAACTGGCTTCTGTCCACTGTTTTGATACTGTTTGAATTCTGGTATGTAATAGTGAATCCAAGACTCATCCTTAGCAATAAATCAATGCACAAAATAAGTTTTATTCTTGTTAAAACGCTCCATGCACTGTTCAAAGATTTTCACAAGCGCGTTTTTGATCTGCTGTGAGCAAGCACGACACCCATCTCGCACAAAGCTTTTCGTTTGCAATTCTTCACGCGAAATATATCCTACACATTCTTTTGAAATGCCTCTAATCTCAGCAATTTCACGCACTTTGACTCGCCAGTCATCCAATACCATATCATAAACTTAATCAATGATTTCTAGTAGTGACCCTTCCCATAATGCATAGCATTATACATGTCCGCAAGGAGATGTGCTTTGCATTATGGGATACTAAGGCACGTGATGTGAAGTCATTAGTTCAGGCACAAACTTGTTAGCTTACACTTGGATAAAGTATTAAACCAAGAATGTAATTTCTTAGTATCTTTAATTTAAATACAAGTCTTGTTATATTCTCAAGATGTGTCAATTATTTGTCCTAAAATGAAAACTGATCCTGGCAATCTCCTTGGCTTAAATCCAGTTTGATCTTTTCCAGGTTTCCCCTTCCAAAATATTTTTAGCCTTTACTCAAGTATGTTTGCATAATTTTAACAGGAACACTAATACAGAAGTTCAACTGTAATTCTCACATCCACTTCTATTTACCATTTTTCAGACAAGTACTATGATAGCTCTACTCATCTTGTACTCTACTCACCTTCTGACCCTGCCTTGGAATTTCAAAAAAAGTAGCCAGTGCACAAATTTTATTCTTTCATATTTGAGCATTTATGCCAAATGTGCTTTCTTCAGTCTATCAGTGAATCTTCAGGATTTGATTACCATTTTCAAATTCCTTTATTTTTTCACCAATAACATTTGTATACTTGAGGTTACAGTTCATCTCTGAAAGCTGCTCAACTTTGAATTTTTTTTTTTTTTAACTTTCTTACATACATCTAGCCTGGGTGGCAGATGCAAAAAAGATTGTTCAACTAACAACATGTACCCATTTTGCTAAGAGTTATCAACCTGGCATATGCATCATGGAGTTCAATGATATTTGTACTGTGGATGAAGAAACTCACCTATATGAAGACGTACTAGAGCTGTTGCATAAACCGAATAAGAATTTGGCAATGGTTCTGATGAGATATCAGCAGGGATGATTTCAGGAACTTGCTATTTTATAATGGCAAGTTCCTGAAATCGCTGTTCTGGTCATCACATTTTATATTGCAGTTGAGTTAGATAAGGTGAATGGCCACATCATGCTACTTTTAAGAGATAAGAGGATGGCTGATTGATATCAAAAAGTGAAGTATTGGGGAAGGGGTCTGCAGGATTTAGGACCAAGGACCCATGAATTGGTCCTTGGTCCACTGTTATTCAATCTTTACATTACTGATATTGGGAAGGATTTGACAGGAGGCATACAGCTGTTTGCTAATGAGGTAATCAATAATGTGACTAACATACAACATTTGAAGAATGATTTGAATACATTAGATTCGGAGTTGAATATCAGGACTATGGAATATAGATTATGAGGACAGATGGAGAATATGTGAATTGAAGATGATGACAAACAACAAAAAGAGCAGTGACATAGTAGAGACCTGCAAGCCTTTTAAATGGCTATACAGAAGTCCACTGATGGCATCTAAAATGGCTATCAGTTCAATGTTAGTCTTCTTCTTCTTCATGCATTAGATGTAATATCTGTTGCAACCAAGACTTCATCTTCTTTAATGGTATCTTTTAATCTTTTTCTAGGTCTTCCTGTTCTTCTCTTATTCTTTGGTTTCCAACTATAGACTTGTTTTATTATTCTATCTTCACTCCTTCTCTCCACATGTTCAATCCATTTTATTCTTCGGGTTGATACCCAATTGTTTATTAGTTGTATTTCACATTGTTTTCTTATATCTGTATTTTTTATTTTATCTAGTCTAGTTTTATTTACTATTTTTCTTAATATATTCATTTCACCTGTGTTTAACATTTGTCTTGTTTTCCTAGTGTCTGGTCTTGTTTCTGCATTATGTCATAATAGGCCTGATTACCGCTTTATAAATTCTTGTTTATAAAGCAGTAATCAGTTTTTGTTTCTACTCTAAGATATTTATTTTTCCATATTGTTTCATTCAAGAATCCTGATATTCTTGCAGCTTTTGCAACTTGTTCTCTGACTTCTAGATATGGCTTTCCTTCCCAGTTCAATTATATACCTAAATAGTTGTAATTTGTTATTTGTTCAAAATAGTACCTTCCAATTCTAATTTGCATCTTTGTGGTTCTTGTGATATTGTCATACATTTTGTTTTAGTTTTTGATATTTTCGTATTATATAATTTTATGTTAGTAATTAAAATGCTAGTAAATATAAATGTATGCACTTTGGTGTAGTGAGTTATCTAATGGCATATTATGCCAGAAGAAACTAATCAGGTTAAGGATCTTTGAGTTTTAGTACATATGAAGTTAAAATTCAGGGGCTATATAGCAAATATTTTAAATACAACTCAGAATAATTGCAATGTGAAACAAACATTGAAATGATCTCACCAAGACCAGATTTAATCTCATGGTTTTTAAAGTGATGCAAATACAGTGGAGAGAGTGCAAAAGAGGAGATGTTAAAAATTATATCAGGACTGTAGAATATAGATTATGAGAACAGATGGAGAATATGGATGTTAACAGACAGGAAAAGAGTGGTAACATGCAAACTTCTGAAAGGATTCTGGTAGATGGAATTTTTCATTTCATGGAGGGGGGGGGGGTTAAAAGGGCATCAATGGAAGTTGAGAATGAACGTAGTCAAGAAAGGGACAAGAGCTAATTTTTGCCTCTCATAGAAAGAGTTACATGATCGGAATCCTTTGTGTGCAAATAGTGTGAATAAATTTAGGAAAAGTTATGGTTTGGTTCATATGTAGCCTCCCTTCCTTCTGAGTTTCTGACTGCTTGGAGGTTTCTGGTAATGATAATAATACTTATCTAATGCACCCTGCTCAAAACTAAATAGTGACGACTTGCTATTGCTAACCCCCCCCCTATATATACTTTCTCTCTCTCTCTCTTTTCTGAACAAGAGTGGAGATATTGCTTTCAACAATAATACAGTCAATGAGACTTTTCTTTTTCCTTGTGTCTTTTATCCATGTAAATTTGTGCACATTTTAATGCAAGAACATGGTAGAAATAATTATTTTAATTTCCCGATGTTTTAACCTTCATATTAAGGTCATCATCTGGAGTATACACATATGTGTGTGTACAGAGACAAGTTATATTACATTTCACACAGTATGTCAAAGAGACAATGATTTGATCATCGGTTATTCTACTGGACTGACCTCTACTGAAAAATAAAATAAAAAATAAAATAAAATAAATTAATTAAATAACTACATCAAAGCTATATTCTATTTATGACAACATCAGAGAACAATTTCATATAGATAGTTTTATTACAGCAAAAATGATGTCCTAATTTAACATGAGAAATGTTATATTAGATTTAAGATCCTGGATTACTATAGTCCTATATAATTAATGTGGATATAAAATCTGGCATTATTTCAAAGCCGAATGCAGAAACTATGAAAGTTTCATAAGAAATTTGACCAGAGAGCTTATGGAAATACACCTGCCAGCATTTACAAGTTGCCCTAGCATGGACCCTATAGAAAACATGATTGCTTGCCCAAAAGTTCATATATTCGCCTTCTATTGTAGTCTAGTTTATTTTTGTTTTTAAGTGATGCACTTAAAAACAAACATAAACCAAACTACAATAAAACTGTAACCATTCCATACATTAAAGGGATATCTGATAAAATAAACAGAATACTACAGAAATACAACCATAAAACCATCTTTAAACCTCCTGCAAAATTAAAGAACTTACTCAATTCATCCAAGGATCCACTTCCTCCACTGGCTCACCATGGAATATACCATATTTATTGCACCTGTAATTTGCCCTATATAGGGGAAACAGGATGCACAATTCCTATCAGAAAAAAGGAACATAAACAACACATTAAATTTAATAACTATGGTAAAGCTGGCCTTTCAGATCATGCCCTAACAACTTTACATTGAATTGACTGGAAAAGCACCTACTGTTTACATGACACCAAACCGTGGTAAGAACTTAAATTTAAGGAGGCCTGTGAAATTCTTAACAACAACCCTAATCTTAGCAATAATGATAGTCTAAAAATCCCAAGAATATGGAAGGCACATATTCTACCCAACAAAACCTTTCTCCCTAAGAGTTAATTATAAATAGGACTATAGGTAATCCAGGATCTTAAATTTAATATAACAGTTCTCGTGTTAAATTAGGACATCATTTTTACTGTAATAAAACTATCTAAATGAGATTGTTCTCTGATGTTGTCATAAATAGAATATAGCTTTGATGTAGCTATTTAATTTAATTAATTTATTTATTTTATTTATTTTTCACTAGAGGTCAGTCCAGTAGAATCGTTGATCAAATCATTGTCTCTTTGACATACTGTGTGAAATGTAATATAGCTTGTCTCTTTGACATACTGTGTGAAATGTAATATAGCTTGTCTCTGTATACATATGCGTATACTTCAGATGATGACCTTAATATGAAGGCTGAAACATCGGGAAATTAAAATAAGTATTTCTAACACAGTTGTAGAGTCCATAATTTGTTTAAAATGAATGGCAAGTAATTATCATTATTATTAACTTTGTTGCTTTCTACAAATTTCCCTGAAAGATTTCTGTATGTCTGGGGATCATTTCCTCCTCTGCTGTTTAGATCTCCAATAACTATTCCTGTTATCTTCGTGGCAGGTACTTACTCTAATGCCTCAAAAAACTCCTCCACCTCTTCTTTAGCAAAATCCTCTGTGGGACCATAGGCACAAATAACTCTCTGTCCATTTGCAATTTCTAATTTTAACTCACACTACTCTGCTTCAAACTGCTGCTATTCAAGAAGAGTATCTTTGTGCTTGCTTAGTGGATTAACTATAGCTACTCCTTCCTTTCCCTGATCATTGATATTGCCTGAATATAACATCTTAACTGGTTATTTAGAATTATCTCATCTGTTTTTGTCGTCTGCCAGTTTCACTTTTCTTTTGATACCACTTATGTTGATCGCACCTATCACGAAATCTGCTGATTTCAAGTTTAAGTTTGTTCTGACATTTTGCTGTTTGCCCTGGTTCCCTGACAAAAAACAGCAGGGTTTTTTTGTTTAAGCAAGCAACATTCTAATCAGCATGATATTTCATCTTGTATCATCATTGTCTTTTTGCTTTAAGCCAATATAACTGTTTGGCCAATAAGCCAAACATAGTTTGATCAGCTAAATGGCAAACCATTAGTTTAACCTCATTCATTCATTCAGTAAGCTAGATACATTCTAATGAGGTGCAACATGAGAAGGTGAGATTTGGACATCAGATAAGGAGTTCCCCCCCCCCCCAATTGGTATTTTCTGCATTCCTTAAGATGTCATGTGAAGATTTTCCTCCAGTTATCAAACTTTGTACATTAAGTGATCCTCTTTATTAATCATTACATTTTAAAATAATGATTATAACAACTAAAGAATACTCTCTAAATCGAAAAACAATTTTCCTCCTTAGTTTGAATTTGAATATACAGTGGTATCTCACTAATCCAAACTAATAAAAACCGTGCTTGTTTGGATTAGCGAATTTTCTCCCAAGAGACAACAAAAACTAGCTTTTAAGACAAAAATAATCAGATTCAATTTAATTCTGTAAATAAATGAAGTAACTGATAGAAAAAAAGCTACTGTACTGTAATGTAAAACTTAAAAAATAATACAGTACACAAGTTTATTTTAATTTTGTTTTAATTTAATTTTAATTTTGTTTTAATTTTAATTTAAGTTTATTTTGTTGAGGATTCTGATTTAATAAAATTACATAGTTCAGTACATAACTTAATTTGCTTTAAAAAAATCACTTTCTCGTACATAACACAAAAAAAGTTTCATAAAATAACACACAAAAATTTTATTATTATTATTATTATTTCTTTGTAAAAAAGTCACTGATTTTCTTTTGCTTCTTGGAATTTTCAATGCTTCTTCTCAGAGCTGCATTAGCAATAAAATTTTGAGGAATGGCGTATCATTCCACTTAGCCCATTCTATACACACATTAAAACTGTCAACTGCGTCTTCATGTTTTACTTTTTTTTCTTCAAGTTCTTTATCGTCATAATCATCTTCTAATTCATTCTAGCGTCATATTTATAATTTCAGCATCTGATTTGATTTCAAATTCACTTTCGGTTCTACCTGTAATCCATTCCGTAACATCTGTTTGTGAAATTTCAATATCTGGAATTATATTTTTAATCAAATTATGCACGTTCTGAATTTCCTCTTTTTGTGTATCACCGTAGTTATACTGTACTGTATTAATAATAAAATAAATAATAATAGTTAAAATAATAATTATTAAATAAAAATAATAGTACACAAAATGATGCATAATAAATAAAACTTTTTTTTCTTTCAAACCGCAGTTCAGATTACTGGAGGGTTCGGACTAAAGAAGTTCGAATTAGCGAGATACCACTGTAGTTTATTCAAAACTACAATCCTAAAAATAAAATTAGGAGGAATAAATAAGAAGGAATTATTATAGCACACAGAGTATTTTCTCACCTTGCTTCCTCGATGCAATTTCCCATTTCTCATAATAACTATATTATCTTTTATTGAAATATTCATTTTTTTTAAATACTCAAAGTCTTCTGGTCTTCCATAATGAGCATACACCAACTTCCCCTGTAGAATAAAAAAAAAGGTTATAAAAAATTCAAAAATTTAAATAAATGTCATAAAAGTAAAATCATTCCCTATCTGATCAAGGATTAATACAAAGCTCTATATTGGAACCATTATTTTGCATTGTTACTGAATTGTAAGGAAATATTCAACTGCAGTTGATGCGAAGCAGAGAAAGGATTAATAATTCTGATGTTGAGGCTCTTCAGAAAGATTTGAATAAGCTGGAAAGGTGGAAAAATGAATGGGAAAGCCAGTTCTAGACAGCTAAGCGTATGATTTGAAATTTGTGATCCATATAAAGGAGCCATCTATTATAATAGTAGATGCAAAGGAAGAATGCAGAGGTGACAAGAATCTTGGGGTTAGGATGTATAGAAATTTGAAGTTTAGGGTGAAATAATGAAAAGATGGTGAAAGACAATCCAGAGGAATGCTGCAATATTAAGAAAAATGCAGTAGGAATAAGAAAGCAATGGTTCCCTTGTATAAGGCCCTCTTCAGATCATATCTGTTTTGCTCAGGTTACTTTGCTCAGATCTGGGGGTATGAAGTAACTTTGGAGAAGCATAAAGGCAGATAACAAAAAAAACTCTTTTCTGGAAAAGAGTGAGGTGAGAGCAATTGTTCAGTAGTATGAAATACACTTTAATCTTTTTTTTTTTTTTTTGTGGATATGTTTGTTTAAACTGTATTGGAATAAGAGATGATATAAGACAGGTGTTAGTTGAGCAGTACATCTTTTGAGTACAACCAGGAAGATGACATCAGGACCAAAAGACTTTCTGGTATTTAAGTTATTTAATATTCTTCTGATGTCTTTTCTCAAATGATTTTAGAAGACATATGATGTATGTACCGTTTCTAGTACAGAAGAATGTGATTTGCCTTAGTCATTTATGCAGGAGTTGGAAGAGAAGAGTGATGCCAGGAGATCAGCTTTAGGTGCTGTAATAGTGGTGTGAACACTGCTTATCTTCTTTAACATACTTCCAAAATAATTATTCCACACATCCAGAATATTGTTATCCTTAGTTTTATGTCACCACTTAATTATAATTATCCTTTTGTAAGGATATTCAATATCCTTACAAAAGAAAAACTATACAGCAAATTTATAAGAAAATAAATCATGCAACCTTTGATTTGGGAAAAAAATTTACCAATATACATAAGAAAGTCCCAATTAACACAAAAATACTATAGTATGAATCCTTTCTTTTAGGCTTGCATAGTGATCCAAGTACATTTTTGAAAATTATGGAGACAACTACCGTGTTTGAGTAAAACTTTAGTTTAATATAACTAAACTCTACATTTGATGTTTCAACCTTTATATCAAGGCCATCTTCTGGAGCATATGCACTATATACAGAGAACAAGCTACACTACAATCTATCTGGTTTGTTAAAGTTCCTGATCAACTGTTAGAACAATTGTTGGCCTGACCTCTAGTGAAAAAAATAAAATAAAATAAAATAAAATAAAATAAAATAAAATAAAATAAAATAGAATATACATCAACGCTAGAGTCCTATTATTAATATTATCTGTTGGTTGTATTGCATTGGGAACAACAACAAGTCTATGTGTGTGTGTGTGTGTGTGTATATATATATATACACACACATATTAACAATATAATTATACATGTACATTCCAAACAGTTGGTATGGAATGGTTTCTAATACTAGCTAAGAGTTGGCTAGAGTCCTGACTTATGCTGGATCTTATGTATTAGGTATGCTGGATCTTATGTATTAGGTAGGCTGAATGTGTGCCATCCAGATTCTTGGAATGTTCATGCTGCCATTGTTGTTGATATTTGGGTGGTTTATCAGAATTTCGCAGGCTTCCTTAAATTTCCTTTCGTACCAGGCTTTTGTATGGCGTAAAGAGCATATGCTTTTCCAGTCGATTTGGTGTAAGGTGTTGAGCGCGAGATCTGAGAGGCCTGCTTAACCAAAATGGTTATATTTAATGTCTTATGTGTTCTTTCTTACATATAGGGATTACACGTCCTATTCCACCAATGTCCGGTGAGTTACAGGTGCAGCAGATGCAATAGACTTCAGGATGTGCCAAGGGAGAGAGGATCCTTAGAGGAGTTGAATATAGTTTTAAGTTTAGCAGGTGGTATTGAGGTTATAATGGTGTAGGATTCTGTTGATTTTTTTCCGATAACCCTTTAATGTATGGGATCACTATGGTTTTACTGTAATCTAGATTCTTTTTTGTTGATGTTTTATGGAGTATTTTATTGATAGTATTTTCATTATAGCCATTATTTATGAATGTGTTGCTGATGATTTTTAGTTCTTGCTTCAGGGCTTGCTGGTTAGAGCAAATTGTTATGGCCCTGTTTTTAAGGGTGTTAATGACTCCATATTTTTGTGATGGGTGGTGGTATGAATTAGCATGTATGTACTGACCCGTGTGTGTTGGTTTTCGGTAGACTGTGAAGGATAGACTGCCTGAGGGGAGACGTGTGACTAGTGTGTGTCTAGGAACG
>NW_028328167.1:0-31317 GCF_054136105.1 Typopeltis vanoorti
GGTTAGAAAATTAATCCATCTGAGGTCAACAATCAGTCATGGTATAATGAGTTGGAAGCGCACAGATTCCGCCCCACTGAATACGAACCAATTACACCCACCGAACGTGCCGTGAACGAAATAAGCTGTATCCTGACCTCCTGATATAATGTGATGATTCGCACATCATACAGAGAGTATAGAAACTCCTGAATACTGTAGAGATATCCTTGCGTGGTAGCCTAACTGATAATGTACGAATATAACTGAATCTTTACATTATATTTCCATTTAATGTAAATTGATTTTTCCGAAATATCATTAAATTTATAAGCATATTCCGTGACATGTTTTCATTCCAATCAATGAAACCAATGGAATTTTTGGATATAATTTTATACAATTTCGTCAACAAAACTTAAAACATTACAAAAAGAAATACTGCATTAACTAGTGGACTAAGAATAAAAAACGTAAGTTGTTTATTCTTAGTCCACCAACTGTGATTCCATTGTCACTTTCATAAAGAGCTTCATCTATGACATATTCCAGAAAACAATTAAAAAGAAAAGAGGGGACAAGATGCATCCCTTTCTTACCCCCTCATTCTGCCCGAAACGGTTCATTGCTGTAATTTTTAATTTCAATTCTCATATCAGATGAAGAATAAAGAGATTTAATAATCCTAATGATTTTATTATCTATGCCAAAATGTTCCACAATTTTTTATAATGCCTCTTGTCATATTGAATCAAAAGCTTTTTAAAGGTATAAAAAATTATGGCAGATTATTTTTTTATGTTCTATATATTTTTCGCCTACTATGTGTATTGTAAAAAAATATGGTCGATTGTGCTTCTGGACTTCCGGAAGCCTGCTTGTACATCTGGTAGAATACTTTTTATTATATTTTCGATTCTTGACAATAATATTTTAAACAGGATTTTGCTTGGATGGCTAATAAGGCTTATTGTTCTATAGTTGTTACATTTACTGCTGCATCGCTTTTTAGGAATAGGTACAAGGACAGAAGTCCGCCAATCAAAAGGCCAAATCTCTGTGTTCCATACATCCTGAAATAAATTTAATTAAGTGATATAATAATATCACCTCCTCCAGGTATCAGTTCCATTGTAACACCGTCGATTACCGGTGATTTTTTTTCTATTTTTGAGGAGTTAACTGCTGCAATGACTTCTTTTAATATTGGGTAATTTTCTTTCTTCGAACCTCCTGGGAAAATTCCATCTAAAATATCGTCACTCAGTTAGAGTCCTTTTGAAAAAGTTTGGTTACGTAACATTTACATCTATCAACTATTTTCTGATTATCCGTGATAAGGGTTCCATCTTCATCTTCTATACACCAATTAATTGCGTAAAAGGTTTGGTTAACTTATTGATAATTTGAGAAGCACTTTTAGGATTATTTTTATTTAGGTCCACTTCTATGTTTTTGCATTCACCTAGAATCCACGGGTTTCTAGCCTGTTCAACTTCTTTTTTAATGATCTTAGTAATATTTTTATACTGTTCTCTGTTGTCACCACTATTAATGTGAGATTTCAAATTTCTTCTTTCATCACAGAGGCCAGAATATTTTTAGTTATCCATGGTTTATTAACTTTCCTTTTGTATCCAAGAATTTCTTCAGTTGCTTAAGTTATCTTTTGAGAAAAGTATTTGGTTTTAGATTCTATATATATATATATATATATTTTTTTTTTTTTTTTGAAACTTGCTTCAAAAATTTGTTTTAATTGATGTTTATATAATATATTTGTTTGGGGATCTTTTAATTTTTCTATATTATATCTTTTACAAGTTGCTTTTGTTGGTAATATTTGCGTTATTTTCATATTTACAGTCGTAATAATCATGTAGTGGTCACTGCCGATGTCTGCTCCAGGAAAATGATCTGGTTCTTGTGAGGCTAATGGAGTTTTAAATTTTGTGCTTACAAGGATAAAGTCGATTTGGTTATGTGTTTTACTATCAGGGGAAGTCTATATTCATTTTTCTGGGGAAATGAAGTGTTAGAAATGGTGAGTTCGTTTTAAATTGATCAATTTTAGGCAAAATTGATCAATTTAAAACCTCGTTCGTTTGTCTTTCCATAACCATATGGTACAACAAATGGGAGAAATTCTTTACCGATGTCTGTTCCAAATTTGACAATCGAATCGCCCTGTAAAAGCAGAAGGTCTTTTTTATTCGCTCTGGTGATTACTGCATTAAGTTGTTCATAAAACTCCTCTACTTAGGAGTCCTCGTGGCTTGTGGTTGCGACATAGACCTGTATGATGGTGAAATTGAGTGGTTTTCCCTCTTAAGTTGACTAAAGCAATTCTACTATTGATGGGATTGAATTTCATGAAAGAATATAATGATGATTTGTGTATCAAAAACCCGACAACTTCTTTTCCGCTGCAGTCGCATCCAGAGTAAAGAAGCAGATGTCCTTCATCTGTTGTTAACTCTCCTGTTTTAGGAGAGAATTACATTCGCGTATTTTAACACAATATACGCGAATCAATAAAACACTTGTCTTTTATTAGGTGCATATTTTCTGAATTAAATAATTTTTGAAATCTTGGTATTAATAATAAGCTGACTTGCAATTAAGAACAAGACTGCTGCCCATAACATTTACGATTTTTTTTTCTTTTTAAGAAGAAGAGAAAAACATAAGGTTTCAATTCACTGTTCTCAGGTCACTTAAATTTTTAAACAGATAAAACAGAAGTCTGAAATTTATTGAAGTTCTATCACATGGCAACAGTTCAATTGCAGCCGCGTGTCAGTCAATAGCTGCGATATTTATTCTATAATAGATTTCTTGCATAGTAATGAAACATGAGTATTAAAGTAGCAAATTTCTTCTAGGACTACTCATGTTTAATGTGCAATAGGAGGCATTCACATCATCTGCATTATATTGTTATTTTAAGAAATTAACACTATCCTACCCTATCCCATCAGTGGTCCTAACAGGCACTTAAGAGCCCACGTCCTTTCCAAGTATTCTTGGACTTCGCAACCGCAACCGTAACTCGAGAATAAGGTGGTTAGCCCTATGCCTCCGGTGTGTCCCATGTCTATAGATGATTATGTTCACGGTGTCGGTTTGCTTGCTTGCGGGATGAAAAACCAGATAAACTGGGGAGAAAACCCTGCGGTCCACTTCCAAGACCAGCTAACTTGGCTATGTCTGAGAAAGATTCTTAAGCTCCTCACGTCAGCGACGGAAATCGAACCCAGGACACTCCATTCCCAGGTAATGGTTGCGAAGCGCATAACCACTCAGTTAGTTATTCAAAATCAGAACATTAGACCATAAATTCTATGATAATTTCTCTTCAGTTTCAAAATTTTTTTTCTATTTTCTTAATTTTGTGTATACTTGGAATATGAAATACTATTTTTTCTTTTGTAGAGAACCATACTCTGTGCAGAACAGGAATACTGAAATAAAGAAAATATTTCCAAACTAATTCAAATATTCAGGAAATCAAAAATAAGATTTGACAAGCAGTAACAGTTATTTCAAATAAAGGATGTACTGCAGTGGCGAATGAGCAATCATTTCCTCTAGAAATCAAGCAATGTGGTGCGTTGGACTAGCAGTTGTTCAAAAGGAAAATTGCAGTAAAAAATTCATTTTAAAGATTAGAACAAAGAACACTCAGAAGGAATATAAATTACCTGATACTCTATTTAAAGAGAAATCTTTTATAGAAGAAACTGAATGAAGACTACTTCACACATTTTCAAAATATTAATAAATGCCGAATGTACGGAAATCGTGTGAGTAATATTCAGAATTCAACACTTGTTGAAGTAAATTTTTGCAAACAAGAAATCCTAAAACGCGATTCAGAATTCATCTAAATAAGTGGCGCCTTTTCTGTGTGATATCAGTCATAAAAAACTTTCATAATCAGAAAATTTAGTCGATCATTTATGAATTTATAATTAGGAGAAACCCTTTGAGTGCTTGTCATAAGACATCTCAATTTGGACATCTAAAATAACCCATAAGAATTCATACTAATCAGAATTGTTTCATATCATAAAAGACATTAGTTTTCATTACTGCTGAGAGAACTTTCCTCATTCCGAAAGGCTTCAAATGGATACAATAATTTAGGCTAATAATAACAACTTTAATTGAACTGTTGTGAAAAATATTTTCACAGTCGCTTAGCACACACACATAAGATTTCGTACTAATGAAAAAGCATTCGAATTTGAGGGAGCATCTATTCTCAAGAGACACTAGAGAAATCAGTATAATGAAAGACCATATAATTGTACACTCTGTCAAAAGAAATTTTTGGGCCTAGAAAATCTTAGAAAACATTCAAAAATTCACACTAACGAGAAACAATTCGTCTGTCCAATCTGTTAAAACGAAAAATTTATGCCTAGGAAAAGTTAAAAGACATACAAGAATTCACACTAATGAAGAAACCTAATTGTCCTCTCTGTGAAAAGAATTTTTCTTGCTCAGGAAATCTTAGGAAGCACATAAGAATTCACACTAATGAGCAAACTTTCGAATGTACTATCTGTGCGAAGAAATTTTCTGATTCAGGAAATCTAAAAACTCACTTAAAATTTCATATCAATGAAAAACCATTCGAGTGTAGAGTATGCGGTAAGAAATTTAACATCGCATCCAATCTCAAGGTGCACTTGAGAATTCATTCTAATGAGAAACCACACAATTGTACAATTTGTAAAAAAAAATTTTCGCACCAAGGAAGTCTAAAATTACATTCAAGAATTCACACTAATGAGAAACCTTTCGAATGTACTATCTGCCATAAGAAATTTTCTAATCCAAGTTCCCTAAAAATACACTTAAGATGCCATACTAATGAAAAACCCTTCATGTGCACTATCTGTGAGAAAAAATTTTCACGATCTCAATCTCTTAAAGCACACATAAGAATTCATACTAAATGAAAAGCCCTTCATGTGCACTATCTGTGAGAAAAAATTTTCACAATCTCAGTATCTTAAAATACACATAAGGATTCATACTAATGAAAAGCCATATGAGTGTAGTGTTTGCTGTAAGAAATTTAAAAGTACATCAGATCTCAGGACACACTTCAGAATTCATTCTAATGAAAGGCCATATAATTGTACAATCTGTCAAAAGAAATTTTCTCATTTAAAAACTCTTAAAATTCACATAAGAATTCACAATAACGAAAACCCCTTCGTGTGTATAGTGTGTGGAAGGAAATTTTCTCAGATAGGACATCTTAAATGTCACATACGAATTCACACTAATGAAAAACCCTTCGAATGTACTATCTCTCATAAGAAATTTTCTCATTCAAGAAATATGAAAGAACACTTAAGATTTCATAATAATGAAAAACCATTCGGCTGTATTATGTGCGGTAAGAAATTTGGAACAGCATCAAATCTTAAGGTACACTTAAGAATTCATTCTAATGAAAGGCCATATAATTGTACAATTTGTCAAAAGAAATTTGTGAAAAGAGAACATCTGAGAACACATTTAAGAATTCATACTAATGAAAAACCCTATGCGTGTCCAGTCTGTGAGAGAAAATTTTCTCAGTCAGGAAATCTTAAAACACATTTAAGAATTCATACTAATGAAAAACCATATGCGTGTCCAGTCTGTGACATGAAATTTTCTCTGTCAGGATATCTTAAAAGACATTTAACAATTCATTCTAATGAAAAACCATATAATTGTACAATTTGTCAGAAGAAATTTTCGCAAATAGGAAATCTTAAAACACATTTAAGAATTCATTCTAATGAAAAACCTTATGCGTGTCCAGTCTGTGATATAAAATTTTCTCTGTCAGGAAATCTTAAAACACATTTAAGAATTCATTCTAATGAAAAGCCATATAATTGTACAATTTGTCAAAAGAAATTTTCGCAAATAGGAAATCTTAAAACTCATTTAAGAGTTCATACTAATGAAAAACCCTTTGCGTGTCCTATCTGTGACATGAAATTTTCTCAGTCAGGAAATCTTAAAAAGCACACAAGAACTCATACTAATGAAAAACCTTTTGCTTGTTCAGTCTGTGACATGAAATTTTCTCAGTCAGGAAGTCTTAAAAAGCACATAAGAACTCATACTAATGAGAAACCTTTTGCGTGACGGAAAGAAATTTTCTTCGTTAGAAAATCTTAAGCCACATAAGAATTCACACCAATGAGAAACCTTTTATGTGTCCAATCTGCGAGAAGAAATTTTCTCTTTCACACTTCCTTAAAATGCACATTAGAATTCATACAAATGGGTAATTCTACGAATGTTCTAGCTGATGAAAGAAATTTTATAATTCAGTAAATGTAAAAACAGATTTAATAATTGATACTAGTGTAAAAAATTCGATCTATTATCTAGGGCAAGAATTCTTCTTTTACAAGTTATCTAAAAGAACACATGAATTTATATTAATGGGGACACTTCAACTGCACCATCTACGGTAAGAACTTCTTTCCATCAAGTGATCAAAAAAGACACTAAAGAACACCCATTAATGAGAAGCATTTGAAATGTATCATCTGTAGTAACAAAATACCAAAAAAATCATTTCGATGAGAAACTGTTCTAATCTACAACGCTTATTATTTAACTTATGAATTATTATTATTACTATTATAAAAATGAATGAATGTAGTAATGCAAATATATATTTTTTTACTTTGGGGAAAGAAATTATAAAGAACGAACACACTCTCTTAAAACACACTCTACAATTTGCTCTTCTCAATCATTGCGATTTTTATCATATCTGGTGAAAATGATGAACAGGCTTGTTAATAACTTGAGGAAAAATATTAGTTTCGGCGACGTTTTCTTACTCTTATCTGATCTTTAAGACACAGTTTATTGGGATTTTACGAAAAACTGATATGTGCTCTTGTAACGAGAAATTTTGCAATACGAAATTCGAAAATATTTTAGATTCTAATTTAATTAGACACTTTTATGATAAATACGTAAGCTTTCATATAATTTGACTCTTCACTTCTTCATCAAATTATTAATCATTCAGTTAAGCAACGTTCCAAAATCGCATTTAGTAAATTATTTTAAATTAATTTAGTAAAGGATGCCCAGCAGAAATCAAGATGGCTTAAGAATGTTAATCACAGGAATTCAAATAAAGAAATAATTTTAAACCATTATTCACATGCACTAAGACGTCCTAATTTCATCCGTTTTACAGTGAACACTCTAACTCTTTGAAAACCTGCAACTCTTGACAAATGGTCTCTTTCTCTCTCTCTCTGTTCACTTTACACCAAAACCCCTACAGCAAAGGCAGAGTAAAGAGCCATCATTGCTGTGTATTGTACATGATTACTATTTGTAGATCGACAAAAAGATCATTATTTGAAGATAATAGATACTTCTACAACTTTTCAAAATATGTGTACTTGTTACAGTATTATAATAAAGTAAAATACAATAATATTGTATTTTGTAAATTAAATGGAAAACATTATATTCCTCTGTTAGTGTAAAAATTAAAAAAAATAAATAAAATTTACATCACAATTATTGTGTTGATAATTATTGTTTCTTAAGCATAAGTAATAACACTATTTCAGGCTCTGTGGTAAAGTATGAAACCCATTCTTGAAAATAGCATTGATAATAGCACGGTTAAGGATTCTGAAGCTAATGATGTCAAAACAGCTCAAATTAGGTTTCACAAATGGTATACATTGCGTGCAAAATTAAACGGCTAACCAAGTTAGTAATTTGTCAGATTTTCAACGTTTCATATTTGTACGAGGGTGCTCTGAAACCTTCTCGACCTAACAATGAAAAAAGGAATTTATAATTTCAAAATTATTTTTTATTTTTCAACATAATCTCTCTTAAGACTAATACAGTTATTCCAACGATGCTCCAGAGCATTTATCCCGTTCCTATAGTGTTTCTCAGTAAGATCTGCAAAATACCTCTTTACAGCTGAAATCACCTCTTGATTCGAAGAAACACGCTGACCAGTGAGGAAGAGTTTTGGTTTTGGGAAGAGATAGAAGTCAGAGGGAGCCAAATCTGGGGAATAGGATGGATGTTCCAACAATTCATAGTGCGGATCCTTTAATTTTCCTATTGCCGAAGCTCCTTTGTGGGCCGGTGCATTGTCCTGATGAAAGATGATTTTTTCTTCTGCAAACCGGGTCTTTTTTCACGAATTTCTTTGTCTAGTTTGATTAAAAGATCGGAATAATATTACATGGTTACTGTTTTACTCTTTTCAAGATAATTAATAAACAAAATGCCTTTAGCATCCCAAAACACCGATGCCATGACCTTTCCTGCTGATGGAACCGACTTTGTCTTCTTTGACACTGAACAACCGGCTTCTGTCCACTGTTTTTACTGCTGTTTGGATTCTATTGTGTAATGGTGAATCCAAGTCTCATCCATAGTAATAAATCGACGCACAAAAATCAGTTTTATTCTTGTTAAAAAGCTCCAAGCACTGTTCAGAGATTTTCATGCAAGTGTGTTTTTGATCTGCTGTGACCAAGCGCGGCACCCATCATGCGCAAAGCTTTTTCATTTGTAATTCTTCATGCAAAATATATCCTACGCTTTTTTTTTGAAATGCCTGTAGTCTCAGCAATATCACGCAATTTGACTAGCCGGTCGTCCAATACCATATCGGCACTTGATCAATGATTTCTGCTGTTGTTACACTTTTTGGACGTCCTTCACGTGGATCAACTTGAAGGCTGATACGGCCACGTTTAAACTCGGCAGCCCATTCCTTAATTGTCAAACAAGAAGGAGAAGAGTGCCCATAAACGTTTATTAACTAATTAATTAATTTAATAACTTTTGGCGTTAAACCTTTTAGAGAGAATTTTATAACCGCACGATCTGACGACTGTGGAGCGTCGACGTCAACAAATTCAGGTTCACAGAATATCACTCCGACAAACCAAGAAAGTATGCAGCAGAATACCGTATTTAGATTTCGGTTTTTCAAAGACTAGAGTAAATGATGAAGAAAGACAACTGTGTGTTATTTGTTCGAAAATTTTGGCGGTTGACAGCATGAAAACGAATGAACTTAAAAGACATTTGAAACACTTCTTAAGGAGTATGTTAACAAACCTCGAGAGGTCTTTGCTGCCAAACTGAAATGTTTTGTAAACTAAAATCTATCATTAAAACGTCGTGTTGTAAATGAAAAAGCTTTCTAGCTTCTTATAAAGTTGCATATAAAACAGCTAGATACAAAAAGTCCCAGACTATCTGAGAAGGCCTAATTCTGCCAGCTGCGATTGATATTGTGGAAACTATGCTTGAAGAAAGTTTTACTAAACAACTACAGTGCATACCTCTATCAAATGATACTGTTGCTCGCGAATTAGTGATACATGTGAAGATACGCAGCAATAGCGTTTGTCGAAGCTTTGTGATCAATTATTCTCAATTCAGATTGACGATGCAACAGATAGCAACAAGGATTGTCATTTAATTGCTTATGTTCGATTTTGCGATGGATTATCAGCAGTTGAAGAGTTATTGTTTTGTAAACCAATAGAAAGAAGAGCCAGATCACCGAATTGTTCAAAATATTGGACGATTTTATAGGCAAATCAAACATACAGTGGAAAAATTGTGTTGAATATGCACTGATGGTGCTGAGTTATGTCTGGAAGGTTTAAAAGTTTACAAATCCTTATGAGGGAAACATCCCCACAATGTATTTGGACATTACATGATTCCTTGGGAAGCTCTTGCTGCAAAGGAAATGATTCGTGGTCTAAACATTGTGTAAACAACAGTTATAACTGCGGTGAATTATATAAAATTGAGATCCACAAAATCAAGACTGTTTTCTGAATTTGCAAAGACATGGCTGGAGTGGAACGTTCAACGTTTCTATTTTACTGCGAGACAAGATGGTTATCACAGGGAAAAGGTTTACAACGTGTTTACGATTTAAGAGACGAAATAGCAACCTTCTTGGAAGAGGAAAATCACAAAAGCAATTGGACATATTCGACATTCTAAATATATCAAACCTGCAACTCCAAGGAGGAAAAAATACACATATGATAGAGATGAGTGAAGTTTGAAACTGTGAATAATTTTATCAAGATCTAGAAGGCAGAAGAGCAACACATCAAAGTTTTATTTGTAACTATTGAAAATCATTTAACAATGTTGACGAAGAATTTTAGAAACCAATTTTATAACCGACGACAACTAATGGCAATGTACGAACGGGTTAGAAATCCATTTCAAATTACCCCTGAATGTGTCTCAATTAAAGAAGATGAACAATTGATAGACTTTAAGTGAAGCGGCGAAATCGAAATACAATTTGCATCTAAATCGCCTTTCGAATTTTGGGCCGGTGTTGATGATGAATTTTCTGCACTAAAGTCAAGAAATTTTCGTGCATTATTGCCTTCTTATCTTTGAGAAATCGCGTTTTCGGCAACGGCTGCCTTAAAAACAAAATATAGAAAGAGAACTAAGAGTGTCAATTTCCAATTTATCACCATCATATGAAAAGATTTGCTCCGCAACACAGGCTAAAGGAAGTCAATACTTTTTAGATTCAATGATTCATTGTTGTTGTTTAGTTTTAATTAATTGCTCGTAAATTTTGCAATATTGATATGTTCCCGTAAGCGTAAGTAGTTTATTTCCTACAGTAGATTTTATATATTTTATTTTCAGAGTGTGTTTTATGATTTTGTTTTTTATATTGTTTTTGTTTCAATAAAATAGTTTTTCCTTTTTCCTTTGATTTCCACTTTCTTCGCGCCCCCATAAGTTGAGAATCCCTGCAATAATCCAAACAGTGAAGTCATTTTCATTAACGACTTGATGTTCATATCTAATTGCTTTCCATGTCGCCAACTTGAAAGAAAAATGAGGTATGTTTCATTAAGGAAATACCGTGAATTGACATATTACTTAAAAATTATAATAACGGAATTAAATCATGTAAGATATTCTTTATTTGTAGAATTTTCGCTTGAGTATCACAGACATCTTCAGTACATGTAAAAATGCTAATTAAACAATAACTTACAATTCCAAAAGACGTGACCTAAGTAGCTAATGTAAGATAAATAAAAAAATTTTTTTAAAAACTTATATATATGTATATACAATTAAAAAGTTAAGAAAGATTAGCTGATTTAAAAAAAAATTAAGTTAGGGGAGTGAAGTAAAGTTTCACATGTTTATTTGTAAAGCCGTTCCATGAGGAAGAGACTTTTGTGAACGATTCTTGTCTTGTTCGAGGAGCAATATTGATATTTTTAATGCCAATCCTCCTTCCTAATCTATCATATCTGAATTAAAAGCACTGAAATCGTTGAAGAATAATAAGAATTTAATTATTACGATAGCTGACAAAGGGAAGGTTGTAGTGATTCAAGACAGAAGAGAATATGAGAGAAAAATATCACTATTGTTCCACGACTATTCAACTTAGAGGCCACTCACATCGGATCCTACCATTAGTCAATCAAAAAGAATTAATTCTCTTATAGATAATGTATCTATATGGGATGAAGATGAAAAGAAAAAATTTAAAATCTCCTTCCGTCGTCCACCTAGATTATATGGTCTTCCAAAAGTTCATAAACCAGGAATTTATTAAGACCTGTTGTAGACTGTATATGTTGCACCACTTATAAAATTTCAAAATTTTTATCACATTTACTCACTTCTTCAAATAGAAGAACTGGTACTTATATAAAAAAATTCTTCGGATTTCAAAAATAAAATCTCGGATCTTCTTCTCGACGCTTCGGATATTATGTTTAGTCTAGATGTTGTTTCATTATTCCTTAATGTTCCTTTATCTGAGAACATTGAATTACTGCAACACGAATTTCTTTCAGACATTGTCAAATTATTTGAACTTGTAATACAGTCTGGTAATTTTTCCTTTAAAAACCATTTATATCAACAAATCGAAGGAACAGCAATGGGCAATCCTATTTTTCCTGCTATTGCCCACTTCTTCATGGAGCACTTTGAACAACATATTTTTCAGAACATTTCACCTAGACCTACCCATTGTTTAAGGACGTTAATGACATTTTTGCAATTTGTAAGGGCACTTCTGATGAATTACAACAGTTTCTCTCAAAAATAAATGCATTTCATCCAAGGATCCAGTTCACTCTAGAAGTAGAAGTAAATAAGCAGTTAGCTTTTTCAGATCATTTAATTCTTCGCCAACCAGATGGTAACCTACATTTCACAGTCTATAGATCCATGGGCCATTAGATTCATGCTGAATCTCCTTACCATTCCAATCAAAATTTTTGTTCTTCAGAGGATTTATTACAGAAAGAATTGCAATATATTAACAACTGAGCGTTGGGTAATTTTGATATAGCTTCCTCTTCAAATACAGAAGAAATAACGCGTATACCTGTCCCTTATGTGCAAGGCATTAGTGAACGCATAGCAAAAGTGTTAAAACCACTAAATATTTTTGTTGCTTCGAACTATCAGAAAAATCCTCACCTTTCTCACATCTCCAAAAGACAAGCCCCACATCTCACTTATCCAGGTCTCTAGATTCCTTGTTCTTGTGGGTTATCTTATTTCGGACAAACAGGAAGATCTGCTTTTATTCGGCTAGAAGAACACAAGTCATATTCAATACCTTGAACCTGAACAGTCTTGCAGAACATGCCATCATCACCAGACTACAGTTCATTGGAACAAGACAAGAGTCCTTCACAAAAGTCCTTCACAAAAAAAAAAAAAAAAAAAAAAAATGTGAAAGTACACTTCGCACTGCTAACTTAAACAGATCCGATGGTCTACGTATATCCCCTTTGTGGGAGATATTTACTTTTTAATTCAGCTAATCTTTCATAACTTTTGTAATTGTATATATATATATATATATATATATATATATATATATAAGTTTTTTTTTAATAAATTTAGGAAATTTAATTACATTTCTAGTTATCTTACATTAGCTACTTAGGTCGCGCCTTTTGGAATTGTCGGTTATTGTTTAATTAGCTTTTTTTACATGTACTGAAGATGCCTCTGATACTCAGGCGAAAATGTTACTAATAAAGAATATTTTACGTGAGTTCATTCCGTTATTATCATTTTAAGTAACGCTAAATATTGTAACTATATACAGCCGAGAGGAAGGAGAACCGAAAACAGAAATAGAAGAATTTCATGAAGATCTGCACGATATAATAAATAAAATAAATGAAAATGAGTATGGAATAATAACTGGAGATTTAAATGCAAGAACTGGAATTGAAGATATTACAGGTATAATATGCCAAGGATTTAATGAAGTCATTAATAGGAATGGCAAAAATTTGCGACGGTTTAGTAAGGTTTTCCTCGAAAAACTGTCAGAATGTTTTGTCAATTTTTGATCTACGAATAAATAACACATACCTTGATCGTGGAATTCAGCATAAAATCACATTTGAAAATACAAAAATTTGTAGTTGATTACATTATAACTAATAGAGAAATTTATCCAAAAAATATTATTGATACAACGTTTCACCGAGAGCAGATATAAGAAACGATCACAAATGACTATTTGGAGGGATAATAGTATAAAATATAAATGGATGAAACATGATACGAAAGAAAAAACACATATATATCAGAGAATTAGATGGGCTAAATTACAGAATCCTTTCTTTAATCTGATTACTGCATGAATCAGAAACATGGAAGGAACCAATTTTATACTTGTAAAACCAAGTATAAAATTTCTTGCTTTCTTTAACGTATAACATACCCAAGGTAAAAAAAAAACTTTCGACATCTTTCTTTCATCCAGTATATATATATATATATATATATATATGGAATGAAATGGAATGATTTCCTTTCATTCATACGGATGATAAGGGTAGCTATGCTACCATACCAGGGAACTGACTATGAGCAATGTGGCTTCCTGCTACCTTCCTTGCGGTATTTTGTCTAATGTGTGTTGACGGGTCCGGTTTGCCTGTTTGCTGGATGAAACCCCCAGAATAAACTAGGGGAAAAAACTCTACTGTCCAGGCCCAAGACCGGCTAACTTGGTTATGGCTGAGGAAGATCCTCAGCCATATATATATATATATATATATATATATATATATGTAGAAAGTATTTTACCTTGGGTATAATAAATGTTTAAGAAACCAAGATATTTTATGCCTGGTATTACTCCACTTCCCAAGTAAGCAAACAGACAAAGAAGTCAAGTTTGCGCAAGTGTTCCACGTCTAGCTGACCCTGCACGTAGCGCAAGTCCAAGGCAATTCATGGTAAAAGTAGAATAAGCTCTGATCACTAATCTTGATATTTACCCTTAATGCAAAGCACATCTCCTGGAGGAGATGTATGATGCTATGTATTAAAGGCAAGGGGCCACTACCCAGACCAGTTTAGACCTTTATTGAGGTCTCATTAGTAGGAGCTAGGCTAGAAATACCAAGGTTTAGTAATACAGAGCTTATAAGTATTTTAGCAAAACAAGTTACCATAAGGTGTTTTAACCTTATTAAATAAAAATCTCAGGAGGAGATATAAATGTAGAAAGTATATTTTTTTATTCTTTAATATTTATTAATATTCTTTAATATATATATACAGTATATATATATATATATATATATATATATATATATATATATATATATATATATATATATATATATATATATATATATATATATATATATATATATATATATAGGAGGCGGTCTGAAAAGTTCGGTGAATTATCCGATATCTCAACGACAACATGGGCCAGGTGCGCGCGCATGCACATGATTATCCAGAGACACGTTGAGAAGCGCCACCTAGTGTGGAGTACACGTGACCGTCAGGGTAAACCCGCTGCAAGCAGTCGAACGTAGTCAGCGTGAGAGGTAGGGTCACAGTGCAATGGAACAACGAGTAAACATCAAGTTCCGCTACAAATTGGGGAAAACGGTGACAGAGATGCATGAAATATTGGTGCAAGTGTACGGGACGGAAGCCGTGAGCAGAAAATGAGCTTAAGACTGGTTCAAACGCTTTCGCGACGGCAAGGAAATGGTTACAGGCAAATTCATCGAAAAACAGTTAATCGAAAGACAATTCATCGAAAAAGCAACTCGCCGAATAAACAATTAATCGAAAAAGCAATTCGCCGAATAAACAATTCATCGAACGACAATTTAATGAATGGCAATTCATCGAATGACCAATTCCTCGAACGCAAATTCATCGACCGATAATTCGTCAAAAATGCAATTCATCGAAAAAACAATTCACCGAAAATTTTTCGACGAATTCTTTCATAATTCATCGAAAAGACATTTTCTTGCAAACTGCTGTTTAGAAAATGTTCAGTAACAATACGGAACGTTACTCATGATACAGTCAACCGATGGAAGGGGTCATTGAAACGTAATAATTATTTTCTTGCATTTTAGAACATTTAATGTAAGTGTACATGCTGCTTCTTTGTGCAGATAGCGAATTTTCTGTAGAGAAGACATTTCGTTCTATCAAATTCTGTCACAATAAATCTAGTCCAATTGAAAAAATAAAAATTTAATCCATCCAGAGCAGAATTGCTAATATCATTTAGGAATTTCTTTACGGAAATGTCATAATGAAAGAGATCCATTAGGGACTAAAACTGAACCGTGCAGACAGCTTCTTATACTTAAAACCTCTGCGAATTCTCCTAAGTCTGCAAGTTATTCATCATCATCATCATCATCAAATTCCTGCCATGTATCCTCAAGGGGTGTACAGGATATGACAGTACTACATGAAAAAATTACATCATTACTAACTTCCTATCTACAATTTTCCTCCAAATCAGTCTGTTACTTGTCAAGACTCCAACACTATCAGATCTTATATTTCTATCGTCTAAGGCACTTTGTACCGTATCAGTTCACCTATATCTTGGTCTTCCTCTGGGTCGTTTTCCTGCCAACAAGTTTTCGCTTTAAAACTTTCTTACATGTTATTCTTTTCAATATGAAATTCAATTTTATCCTGCTCAAGACTAAATAGTGATCACTTCCAATTTCAAATCCTCTGTACACTCTGGTGTCCTGCACCAGGGAGAAAACATCACTATCAACAATAACATAGTCAATGAGACTTTTCTTATTCCTTGCCTCTTCTCTCCATGTGAATTTGTGCACATTTTTATGTTGGAACATGGTGTTAGTAATAACCAGTCCATGTCCTGAGCAGAAATCCAACAGATATTTGCCATTATTATTATCTTTGCTCTTTTCTCCAAATTTTCCCAAAATATTTTTGTATGTCTTACAATTATTTCCTACTCTGCTATTTAGATCCCTAACAAGGACCAACTTTTCCTTTTTCATTGTGTCAGTTGCTTTTTCTAAAACCTCAAAAAATTCCTCCACTTCTACCTTAGTAGAGCCTTCTGTGGGACCATAGGCACAAATAAGTCTCATTGTCCAGTTCCCCATTCTCATATTTGCCCACATTACTCTACTTGAGACTGACTGCCATTCAAGAAGATTAGCTTCGTATTTTGTGTTGAATACTATGGCTACTCCTTCTTTTCCTTGATTGTCATTGCCTGAATATAACATTTTGTATTTATTGCTCAGAAAGATCTCACCAGTTTTGGTCTTTTTTGTTTCAGTCACCCATATTATGTCGATTTGGTACTTATCTAATTCCTCAGCTAGCACCATTTCTTTGCCATTCAGGCTTCTTACGTTGATAGTACCGATCTTTAACTCTGGTGATGTTGAATTGGGGTTTGTTTTCAGATTTGTTCCAGTAGCTGACTTTTCGCTGTTCGCCCTGGTTCCCTGGCGAAAACAACGGGGGCCTTGTTTAACCGGGCGACGCCCCAGCCTGCATAAAATTTTGTCATGTTGTACCATCATTTTTATTTTGGTTTAACCAATAAGAATACAATTTGGTCTGCTAAATCCCAAATTGCTAGCCCATCCTCGTTCGTTCAGTATCAAAGTAGATACCCAACAGGGTGCACCACGAGAAGGTGAGGATTGGACATTAGGTCAGAAGCCCTGGTCGGTTCTTCGCATTCCTTTAAAGGTTATGTGGAGGTCTCCTCTCAGTTATTCAGCTTTGACCCTTAAACACCCCTGCAAGTTATTGTAATACATAATTTCGACAGTTTTCTTTGTAGCCCCGAATATAGCTGAACTGAAAACTGGAAAGGTTCGACAATTTTTTGTAAAAGTTTCAAATACGGAATCCGAGTAAAATTTGTCCATTAATAAATGTACGAGGAGCATAATTTTTATCAGTTGTCTTCAACTGAAGGTAAGTTAGTAGGCCTAATACCGAGATGACTAGGCTTTTCATCCTGGAAATAGGCAAATCAGTCCCATGAACACACATATATATATACATACAGACAGGTAACACTTATCGGAAAAGAAAGACAATAACAATCGATATTGTTCTGTAATTATTCCTTAGTAAAGTAGCATTGCTATACCAACAATCATTTTATTGAGGAGGATGAGGGAAAATAGTAGTAATCATTAATATTACTACTATTACTACTACTACTAATAATAATAATAAATTGATTCTTTGATGTAAATATATTTCACAATATAATAATAAAATATACAGGAATTCAGAGTAAAAATATTGGAAAACTTGAAAAAAAAAATCATTCCTGAAGATTTTTCAATCATGTTTGGCTGATTTACTCCTGTTTCTGTTATTCCTCAACGACAGGAGTGACACGTGCATTTATCTCCCGAATAACCTCGAAAGCAAGTAATTGCAGTTAATAAGAGGGGGAATAGGCTAAGAATACTGATGAGTATATGCGTGGGTATATTTCTGGGTTTTGAAGAGGTGATCGGTGCAGTTTGTTTAAAAAAAATAAAATAAAAGGTTAAAATATTCTCTAAGAAAATAATAAAATAGGAATAATGAATAAAGAGTCGTAAGACAACAAACTTGTAAACTTTTTAGAAGCATTCTCATCTGGTGTTATATTTAGATGAGGTTGAAAGTCTTATTCGACTTCTGAAGGATGCTAATGGTCGGCGGACCACAGTTAGAAAACACAGTGCTAAAGGAAATTGGAATTGAGTTGAGTTGTTTGAATTAAGGTCGAAGCAACTGGTCTTAAATCACGGTGTGTGTTTTCCTATTTGCTTCGCTTGTTTTTCTGCAAGAAAAAACCTTCCATCCTCGTATGTGATAGGCTAACTCACCTTCAGGTTAAACGCCCTGATAAAGGTAGGATGTTGAAATCCTTTTCACCAGTTTCATTAAATGAGCTGTAGAATTTTTCTCTTCTCGGTTTCTGCAGTTTTGTAGAAAATAAGTGTAGGATAGAGGGACCTTTTTTTATTCATTCACACCAAGGTTTTTTTGTATTCTTCCATTTCCATTTGTGTTTCCCCAGATTGAGAATATGTGTAGGGCCTCATTTTCCAACATGATGGAGCAACTTTACATTATGACGACTGCGCGGAACGGGCTTGCTGATGTTGATCAGCTATATATGTTGCAAGTGATTAAATTGATTTCCTGACTACTTTTATGTTATCAGGCATTTCATTATCCGATAAATATACTGTACGCTATTACAATAAAATACCAGAAATATTTGTACATAAAAATTATTTCATTTAGAATTAGTTCATCGTCATTCTTATTAATTATAGCATGGGTGAGCATTTATTAGAACTGTTTTTTATTTATAATAGTTATAATAATAATAATAATAATTATTATTATTATTATTATTATATGACACCCTCTCAGGAGTACAAGTAATTGGGGAAGGGCCGTTTGCTCTACAACTCCCCGTCTCCACCACTTCATCCACCAACTACGCAGAATGTCATGTACTGTATTTATTTTTGTCTCTATGCGGGATGAAAAACTAGAGGTTCCATGAGGAAACTCTGCAGCCAAGGTATGAGATGGACTAAGCTTTAGTTGAAAAAGCTCATATAAAATTCCTCTATCACGACGAGAATCGAACTCAGATCATTTCCTATCGAAAAGCGCAATTCCGCCATGTTTATTATACGTGTATTCAACAGTGTCTTTTTTCATTATACCTAGAAGAGAGTCGTCCGTTGTTATTAATGCGAAGTTAGATCATAAAACCAGTTTAATCACTGATAATTTTGTTTATACTTCTGTCTCTTTCACAATCAAAAATTAATACTGTTTGTTTTTAGAGAAATGAAACTTGTAATAAAAACATTCGAGATTAATTAGTATGTTTGTTTTAGGAATTTGCTAAGAGTTAGGATTTTATGACAACTAATTTAACTCATAAGAGTGTTCTCGGACCTTCCTTGTCAGCAACAGCATCTGGGTGGAAATTCAGACATTCACATAATAAATGGTGTTTGAGTAGTACATGTAAATAAGGGAAAGAAAAGTGAAACGTTCATTGCTAATAAGTAAATAACACTTGTGTAATGTAATGGAAGAAAAGTCATGAGTTTGCTGATCAAAGATTTCAAAAACTATATTTTCCCCACTTCTGAATAACGTCGATAAGGTGATAATATAATGCAGTCAACAGTAACAAAATTTCACATAAAATGGTTGTCTTTTTGTGAACCTGACTTAGATTTACTTTTCGATGTACTGTATTTGTTTAAATGCAAGCACAGTGAATTTTGGCAAACGCGATTGTTAAGTGCGAAGTACAAGCGTTCAGAAATGTATCGGTGGTAATTGATGCAATTTTCCTACAAGTTGTGCCCATATTAATTACAGTTTACTTATATTAAATTAAACTTTTACAAGAAAACATTGTCCATTCCATCAAACAGTTAAATTTTAAAAGATGATTATTAGAATTATTTTTACTAATTATATTTACATAAATCTAGTAAATATAATTAGTTTTACTGGATTTACTATACTACCACTACCTCCCACGGTTCTCCCCGTACAATGTAGACATCTTGTACTTGTAATTCATATCTGAACTACAACCGTTCTTGAAGGTAATAAACAATGTGCGCTTCCGTTTACTTTTGAATCAGTGGCGTAGCTAGAGGGGGGGGGGGGCGAAGGGGGAGAGCCGCACTTTTACAGTTAATTCTAAAATACAGTCTCGAGAACTCATTTCCAAATATTGTAATACTACTACGAATTTTCCTCACAATTGCTGTAAGTGTTGCTAGTTGTGAGAGGTGCTTTTCTAAATAAAATTGATTAAGAATTACCTACAGTACTATGAAATAGACTTCGCCAATGTCATCGACGATTTTGCTACCAGAAAAGCAAGAAATATAACATTTTAGAATGTTGAAATTAAAGTTTTACTTCAAAAATAAACATAGTGTTTTAATTTATTTCCCTTTACATCGTTTTGACTTTTTGTAGTATTTTTGGTATGTATTGACAGGGACGACAAACTCAGGGACCGCGCCGAGCGGCAACAGCTCTAGCTACACCACTGTTTTACAGACCGCAAAGTGGGGATATAATGTTTATTCTCATTATTTCCGGTAGCCGTAGTGTTATTCTCTTTGCTTCTAAGTTCTTAGCGGAACACTTCTGCTACGTAAACTGAACGTACGTATTCGAATCAGTTATCTGTTCGCAGTTTTTGCTTTCTTGAAATTCAGTTTTCTTTTTTTTTTTTTTTTTTTATCAATTCCTTATTAAGTTACTTTTAGGTAAAATTAATTCTTGTTCTTCTTCCTATCATGGATTTTGGGCCAATTCGTCTTTTCCAGGTCCATCCATGTCATCGCTTTCTTTGTCTTTCCATTCTTCTTCTTCTTTTTTTTTTTTTCTTTCATTTATTTTATATCCGTATAGTATTTTTGGCAGTCCACTATTGTCCATTCGATTTATATGTTCTAATGATGTTTGTTTATATTTACTTATATAGAACTTAATTGATTTCATATTCAGAGACTGAAATTTTCTTCATTTGTTTTATGGTCTCACTTGGTATATCCAACTCTTTTCCTGAGAAATTTCATTTGCGTTCTTTGAATCCGTTTTTCATTCTTCTTTTATATGGTCTATGTTTCACTTCCATGTAATAAACTTGGCTTAGATAGAACATGATATAGTCTGATTCTGGTGTGTTTTTATCTCAACGATGGCTTATAAAATATATTAATCAACATGCCGTTTACTTTAACGAAAAATCTATTTTTTTATCTTCATTCGCATCCCAGGTATATGCACGTATTCACTTGTTTTAATATTTTCTTATGTATCACTTATTTAAATTAAGGGGATATCAAATCCCACATGTGGGATTTATGTGGGAAAACTATGTGGGATTTAATATCCCCTTAATTTAAATAATGTTTACATCGTCGAAATGAAGCCTATTGGCTCTTTATTTTAAATAACTTATGTATCACTATTTTAGTTCTTAATATTGGGTTTTCGCCTTTGAAAGCCATTATTTTTGTATTTACTTGGATATTCCCATATTATACTGTTCTGAAATTCATTTCATGATCATACTGAAAACTCTGTAGATCATCTTCTGATGTAACTAATACAATTTGATTCTTTGAAGTCATTAGCCTCTATATACAAGTAACTCAGACGTGAATTAATTTCACACGCAAAACTTTGTGTTGCTTATTTGGGAAAAGGATTAAAACCAAGTATAAAATTTCTTGATATTTCTAACGTATAATAAACCCATGGTTAAAAAAAAGAAAAACTTTCTACATCTTTCTCTCATCCAAAGATTTTTTATTAATAAGATCAAGCACCTTTTGTCTACTTGTATATGATATATATATATATATATATATATATATATATATATGATTTCTGAATTACTTCAACCTTGGTATCTTTCCCCGGTCTGTCTCCCACTGATAAGACCTCGATAGGGGTCGGAACTGGGTGGGTGCTGGCTTTGAGAGGCTCTGCTTGGGGATAGGTTTTTGCCTGTCTCTAAGTAGGGCCACCGCTGAGATTATGGCTCTGGTCGGTGGTGGGGTGAGCCTGCCACTGGGTAGAGCCAACGCTGAGTTCTTCTCGGTGACGGAGTGAGTCTGTCACTGAGTGGAACAATGCTGAGTTGGACGGTCTTTCGGCCACTATGGAGTGGTCTAGGGATCGTCCTAATTTTTAGAGAGGTCTTTACTTAAATATACCTATACCTCAATAAAGGTCGAAACTGGTTGGTAGCTTTATTCCAGGGAAGCAGTTTTTGCTCTCTTAAGGTTTGCAGAGTTTTTGCTCTCTTAAGGTTTTTGCCTTGGGGAGCTTTGAGCATCCACGGATTTGGATCCATTGGGGGTGGCCTGTATTAGGGCTTCCTTGGCTGATGCTTTTCCCTGGAATATGAGCTGTTCTGCTTGGTGATAGGGTGAGCCTGTAACTAAGCAGGGGCACTGCCGAGTTAAATCATCCTTCAGGTCGCTTAAAGAGGGAAACTGGTTTGAGTAGTGACCCTTTCCATTACGCACTCCCGAAAGGGGGTATGCTTTGCATTATGGGATTCATACATACTAAGGGAAGTGATATGAAGTCATTAGCCTCTCTATACCAGTAGCTCAGACGTGAATATATTTCACGCTCAAAACTTTGTTTTGCTTACTTGGAAAAAGGATTAAAAACCAAGTATAGGGAAGTTATTGTTGCTCCGCACCCATAGCGATCCTTAAGCTATACATGCCCCCTGGGTGGTGCTAAATGAGCAACAGCAATAGGCAGCCAGTCCATCCTAAGGATCTCCTGAACAAATTCATGATGTCTACTGAATATATCAACCAAATATAAAATTTCTTGGTGTCTTTAAACGTATAATAAACACATGGTAAAAAAAAAAAAAAATTCTCTCTCTCTCTCTCTCTCTCTCTCTCTCTCTATATATATATATATATATATATATATATATATATATATATATATATATATATATATATATATATATATATATATATATATATATATATATATATATATATATATATATATATATATATATATATATATATATATATATTAAAAAGCAGAGGTGATAGGATACATTCTTGTCGTACTCCTCTTGATATGTCTTTTTATTCTGATATTTGTTCTAATTTGCTGTTCTATTTCCTGTGTTTATATTTCATGAATAAGCTGTAAGAGCTGTTTTAATATATTTAGATTGGCAATATCTTAAATAGATTTCTCTATTAATTTTCTCAAAGGGTTTTTCATAATGAATGAAGGTCACGTCTGTGTTTCGTTTAGAAATTTTTTCTTCACTTTTCAATTAAGGTTTTTAGAGCGAAATTTGAGTCTGTGCAAGATTAGTCTTCCGGAATCCATTCTGTCATGCTGGTAGTTTGATCTCTACAATACTGGTTAGCTTCACTTTTAATATTCCAGCATATAGCAGAATAATTCTATCGTAATTATAACAGTCATCTTTACTTCCCTTTTTTTTTTTTTAATAAACGGAATAACCAGTGTTTTTCTCTAAGAGTTTGGAGTTTTGTAGTTGCAAACAAACTACGGTACGCATTGCATATAACACATCGTATTAAATGCATACCAGGGGCGAATGCTGGTCTTGAAATTCACGCTTGCTCTTGTTATCATTCAGGGAGTGAGAGGTCTGATTGAAGTCTGATTAGTGGAATAATGAAAATTTTTAGAAATTTATGTACATTTAATTATAGAAATACAACATTTATTTTACAAATGATATTCTATCTTTCTCAATTTAGCTACTTGAATACAAATTCTACCCTATGGTTCTTCTTTATGATCTGGTCAACAACATCGTCATAAAAAGTTGGTTATAACTTAATTTTCCCAAGTAACATGCACACTTGTAAAGGGAGTGGAAGTAGCTATGCACGCGTATGAAATCACAGTGCTGCAGCAAGGACCTGGAAGCTCACACAACCGAACAAGCCAAGGTAGCTTTGACCAGACTAGTAAGCATCGGCCTTCGATACAATGCAAAGCTCAATTATTGTCGCGCAAGCTTAAGACGTCTTTTCTGTCTACAAAAATAAAAGCCTAAACGGAATGCTTTTAAATGCATGCATTTATTAACAAATAAATATTACTTCTTTCTCAAGTAATGAGCTTGCGCAGCAAACATAGCAAGCATGGAGAATTCGCCCCTGATGCATAGTATCTCATAATTTTTACAGACTCTAATGCACCGGTATATATAAGAATTTGATACAGAATTTGCTGGGAATGATGAGCATAAAAATATCCTTGACAAATTACAACTTCTACGCATTTAACAACATTTTATTTAACAACACAATATTAAATAAAACCTGCATTTTTAATATCAACCTCCCAAACGGTCAATACATCTATAGACGTCCAGCTAAATCTGGATATGATTCACCCCACCTGTTGAAAGAACAGAGATAAGAAATGCAATTTGACTGTCATGTCCATTAGAAGGTGTGATAAATCCTCACCCTGAAGAGAACAGTTAATCGGATTATCTCACGTTCATAGCTGCATCTCAGTTGCCTATAACAAGAAAAGCAGTTCCTAGTTCTATGCTGGGTAACTGGATCTTAGTTATATTGGATAGACTAAAAATATCGAAATTATTTATATTTTTTTCCCTCTTTTTATTGTACAATACGATTTTAATGTCTGGACAAAATAAATATACTTGCATAATTTCTTCACTTAAATATTGCCTTACCTTGGAGAACCAATTTCATTTTTTATTTGTTTCTAATTGCTTACTCGACAAAACATTTTTCTTTGTTCTCGAAGAAATTAATTCACGATAATTATTTGAAATATTCTTTTTTAAAAAAAGAAAAGAAAACTGGCTGCCGACGTTCCAGGTTATATTATTTTTATTTGTGTTCAAAATCATCGAAATCGAAGAATTCTTCACAGATTTCCTTTAGGACATGCTTGAGCAACTTTGCTTTATAGAGAATAACATGAAATTCTTTAATCATATCACTAAATTTTTTCTTTATATAGTAATCTACTGTTCTTTGCATTTTCACTTCTTGATTTCCCTGTATAATTGATCATTACAAAATGAAATTAACAGTTATGATTTAAATTTATATGTAGATATTTTCTGCATAATTCAGATATTTTATTCTCCAATTTTTAAAGTAAGCGATACATTTGCTTATTTTTATCATTCAAAATATGTATATCAAATGCACCAATGTGAATTTGGTGCATTTGATATACATATTCATTTCATGAATATGGTGAATTTTAAAAATATGGTGCATTTCATTATTTCATTTCCATATTTTTAAAATAAAATTTAACTTTATTTCGCCTTTGATAGTTTAACCCCTTTCCATGTTGCATCACTATCACAAACCCAAAAACTTATGAAACATATGTACAGTTTTTATTTAATTCGTTATTTTTCTCTAGTAATTGTTTCATCTACATAACTTTGATTTTTTAGCAAATTATAAATCAGAAAATATACATATTATTTCCTGATTATTATAAATCAGGAAATTATGTGATATTCGGTAATAGGCGAAATTAATATTTAAAATCACTATCATCCTTCAAATGCAATATCTGAATAAAGAAAGATGGAAAACCAAACAAGAAATTTCTGCCTGTGAAATATTCAGATATTGTTTGAGGCTTATTAGTGTGCTGCATGTTCTATTGTTCTGTTTCTCCGAAGGTTAATAATCTCCGTTGGTTTAGAGATGAGCAGAAAGGAATTATTAGTAAGTATACCCAAGACACAATTCATTTACGAGATGGCCAGCAGCAGTAACATTCAGGGTAACAAAAAGAAACTTCGTGAGATGCAGAAAAGTTGGATTTTTCGCCTTTCGAGCAGCTCTTGTTCTACAGATGAGGAGAGAAATCTTTCTAACTCTGAAGATAGCGATTCTTCCTGTACTTTAGATATGTCTTCGTGCAGAAAATGAGTGATCGCCACTGAACGTACACCACCTTGTCCACAGTTTCCCTTTATAGGTAAGCCAGGAATTACTGAAGACGTTGACTCCAGCAACATTTTAAGCTCTTTCCGTCTATTTTTAGACGATGATATTCTTTCCTTCATAATGGAACAGACTAACCTCTATGCTTGCCAACAACATCAGCAAGTTGAGCACAGTCCGCGTTCTTGCAGTAAACTTTGGAGCCCAATAGATATCAACATGCTCCTTACATTTATAGCACTCTTGATTGTGCAAGGTATCGTGAAAAAGCCCGCTTTCGAAACATGTTGATCTACAGACTGTTCTGAACACGCCAATGTTTCATGATGTTATGACTGAAAAACAATTCAGTCTCATCATGAAATATTTGCATTTTCAGAATAATGAGGAATGCGATTCAACACATCCTTGCCAAGTCCTCAACAAAATTTATGATTTTCTGAGGAAAAGCTGTCAGAAATGTAGATCACTCTACATTGATCTATCATACTCTAGACTGAAATGTAAGCAGTATATTCCTAAAAAGAAAGCGAAGTATGGGGTAAAATCTTTTATGCTTTGTGAAACGGAAAGTGGATATCTTTGGGATTTCAAACTTTATATACGGGAAAGCAAACTGTAATCGAGTATGATGCATGATAAATATTTGGATCTCCCCCTTGTCGATGCGTGCAGTAATGCAGTTACTAGACCTTCTACTGGGGAAAGGTTACTGCATTACAATGGATAATTACTATATGTGTCTTGAACTCGCTGATTTGCTTTTACAACATCATACAGATAGTTATGGTACTGTAAATGCAAAAAGGTGAGACATGCCTCCAGATCTGGCTTCAGGAAAGCTATCGAAGGGGGAAATCCGAGCTTATCAGCGAGTGAAAGTCTTTGCACTACGTTGGAATGACAAAAAAATGTTTTTCTGCTGTCTTCCCTGCACAATCCATCAACGGAATCGGTGGAGAAGCATGGTTTGAAGAAAGTAAAACCTGTTGCTGTGTGTGCATACAACGACACTATGGATGAGTCAACAGGTGTAATCAGCAGCTATCATTCTACTCTGTAATGAGGAAACAGCATAAAATATATTACAAAAAAGTGTTTGGACATATATTGGATTTTGTTATTTGAAACAGTTTCCTCCTGTACAAGAAAAAATGTTTGTCTACCATAACATATCTAGAATACAGAATAGAAATTGCGAAAGCATTGCTGCATGCACATGCGCCTTCATCAGCAAGCAGAAAAACAGGCATTCCTGCCAGACATCTGAGGTTGAACGCTGCTAACTCTAACCATTATCCCGAAAATCTACCACCAACGACTAATTAAAAAAAAACCTGCACGCAAATGTTATGTATGTAATAAAACAAATATCAGAAAGAAAACAAAAATCTGGTGCCCTGAGTGTAAAACTGTGTCTACCCTTGCTTTAGGGTGTTCCACACTTTCAAGAATTTTAAATTCTGAACAGTATGAAATAAAAAATATTTCTTTTCAGGGCAATCAAAACAGTCCTTTTCAGGACTACAAATAATGATAGAGGGATACCTGAATGTACTGTTTCCTTTTCAACTTGAAGGCGAATTTTTAAGTTCTTTTTATAACACAGAATGATATTTTCGTATTTTCGAAGGTATTAAATATAAGAGGAACTGGAATACTCTTTCCAGTTCCTCTTGAACTGGAAAGAGTATTCCAGGTAAAGTACTTCAGCAAAAAATTAAAACAATAATAAAATAAAATATATAAATAATAACGTGAACATTTTCACCTTGCTAACACTCAACATTGATGTGTTATGGGTTCCAAATTTCTTGTTTCGGAGATATATATATATATATATATATATTACAAAGTTTTGTAATAAAAATTTCTGCTACAATGAAGTTCGACAGAATCAACAATATTATTGTCTTATTTCTGTTTCTCGTGTGGGAGAAAAACGGTAAAAGGTCACTCTTATAATTATATCAGATGTTATAATGGCAAAAATAGTAAAAAAAAATCATTTGCACTTTCTCTTCAAAACACAAAGAAAGATCATTGTAAATTCAGGCAGTGGAAAAGAAAATACTACATATTTTTCTTCTCTTATCTGATTTTTTTTCTTGTAGTACAAAGAAGAAATCACTGCATATAACATGGAGTCTGCAGGAGGGAAAAAATCTGGAAATTGGTTACAATATAACGAATAGAGAAATCATGTCAGAAAAAATTATTCTCGTAAGATTCTAATATCAGCAGACATAACATTTTTCTTCTAGATTAGATATCTAAAGTAATTAAACCTTTGCTACTATTTTCACTAAAATGAATGGATATGTTCCCCAAGTGATTTACGTTTGTAATTGCGAACGATTTATGAAATAAATTCTCTGAAATATCTGCAGAGTGAATAGGTCTATACCCCCCCCCCCCCCCAAAAAAAAAGAGATTATGAAACACATATGCACCTTTTCTTTTAAAATAATTGAAATCCTCTTTTTCAGGTTAATTGCATGAAATAATTTCTAATTTTTCGATAATAAAAGTGAAACTGATAATTACAAATTAAGAAATTATTTTGGAATAAATAATGTATCAGCTTGTAAAAGAAATGTCAGTATTTCTGTTAGGATATCTGTAATCAGCAATCGAAAAGGAAACAAGACATTCTTGATGTATTCTACACTACAGCTTGAGGCACTTTAGTGTTCTCTCTCTCTTTTTTTCCTCAATAGCACTGTGTGTAATAAGCCTTTAGCTTTTCCTCCAGCTAAGAGGATATTACGAAGTATTTCTAAGATTTTTTTTAGAAAAAAAAATAATACTACTGAACTTTCTTTTGTGTGGTATGCATGGTGAAAATATAACATATTATTTCTAAAATTTCAAATTTGAAATAATTTCAGCAGACAGTAGAACAGCTGGTTTTAGATTGCAAATAAATACTACCGAATTAGAAGCCGCTACAATCTGATTCCGTATATCTTTTGTCAAAACGGTAAAATGAAGTAATAGATTTTGAATACTGTCTAGAAAAGCTTTCAAACCTGTAGAAATTTAGAGTAGTTATGCAATTGAGTTCCAGGAGAGGATAAGGAAGGTGGGGGACATTAGAAAATCTTCAAAATGAGCAAAAATTTTACGAAAATATGCACTGGATATTGTCGTAATGTGTATAATACAAATAAATAAATAAATAAAAGACGAAGGCGAAGAATCACTGCTAAAATATCATTGGATATAAATTTTTGATACCAAAAAGACTCACAATCGGAAACCGAGTAATGCAATTTAACATTTTAACATTTTTTTTTTTGTCTTTATGAACAACAAAAAATCGTTTCTAAAACTGAAATGTGATGATCCATATAATGCTATTTGGGTAGAAACGAAGGCAAAAGGCATATTTATTTCAATAAATATTATTTAAAAATATAAATATTTGACATAATATTTTCAAAGCAAACATTTGGAAATTCTGAAATTCGAAAAAATGTTTTCTATATTTTAAGTAAAGTGAAAGAACAATCAGCGCAACTCTTCCGGTGCAGTGATTTGTAGAATAAAATACAAAATTTACTATCACTAAATAGATTCATTGCAAAGGCTGATCGGTGATCATTTCACGATTGATTATTTTCGCGCATGTGAAATTCGTTCCAATTTTTGGGAAGAGACACAATAAATGCTTTTAGGGGCAAAAAAGGTCAAATATCTTAGGACAGTAAAGGGAATTCTAAGCAATACAATAGATGTAAAGACAGGGGGACACAAAGGTCACTCAGCAACAGTTAATCCTCTAATAGCTATAAAATAGTGTAACGAGGTTAACATTAACGGAGGAGAAAGGTAATGGCATGATAAATGATAGAATGCCAACAAAGTTTTGATCCATGAAAAAAGCTAGGGAGAGCTGACTATTTCATCCACATCAGCCGGTTGGGGGGGGGGGGGTTAACAATCTAATTTAATCTTTCTCCTAGTTCAGCATATCAAAATATACCTTTATAGCATAGTGATCTTCTTTCATTGAAATAAACAACGGATTAGCCTTGTTGGACCAGCATCGTACCCTCTGGCAAGATTATCTACTATTCTAGATACCTAAGGCACAAAAAAGTATTCTGCAGTGCCATTTCACATTCCCAGCATTAAGAATATTTCTCAGCTCTTAAAGGAGAGCTCAGAAATAAAAATCGAGAGATCCTTTAAAAGAGAGGATTAAGATTATTTCATGGATCAATACACGACGCTCAGATTGCTTACTTTTATTTAGATGAATAGTAATAGAGTTCAGAGTAGTTTCCTAATTGTATTTAAATATATATATCAGTGGCATCGAGTGCCCATTTCGATTGTGTGTAGTGTCGTGTGGCTTATGCAAACTGCGCTACAAAATTCCCGCCATTTTGACATTATGATTGAATTTTTATTAATGTATCGATGTATGAAAGTTTTAAGAGTTAATAGCGCATCAGCGCTCATCTTAATTAATTACATATTAATTGTAGAATAACTTTGATAACTTTTCAATTAACTGTAGCCAAATCTGCATAGAGTGGGGGTCAATGTGTTTGTTTGAAGATATATTATGAGTTATGTTATGTTATATTATATTTTCTTATGTATAATATAAGTAACATAAATTAGAACCATATCTGGTTAGTGTATATTTCGCTTCATTTTCTAAGAATTTTCTTTTGTTTACTGAGACTCTGTATACATTTTACGCAATAATAGGATACATAATGTCCGATCATTATAGGAATTATCCGCACTTTCGGGAATGCTACCATGCATTATTTTATTTTTTATTTTTAGTGTCAGTGGCTGTTCTGTGTTTTCAATAATGGAAGGTCGCTCACACATGTTAGTATTTTGTTGTAGATCAAAAACTTCTTATAATACACAGAAGTATTCATTTTTATTACGGAATAGATAAATGTTTACTACTTATGTTTTGTCCCAAGACTACAATGAAAATGTCCATATACCATTAAAGAAACTTTCCAACTTCAACAGATGCTATAATGCACAAGCCAGAAAAAAAGGTGGCTTTGTTTAATACTAAATACAGTAAAAAGACAATTGTTCCTAAATATTCCTATAATTTCATTAGCGGCGCACCCAGATCGAGGAACAGGAGGGCCCTTGCTTCCCAAAGAAAAAGGAAAGAACACTAGAAAAGTTTCCCAAAATCTTTTCTTAATCAAAGTTAATTTTTTAAAAATTTATGTTGTGTCGTGTCTTCTATTTCTATACTACTTACGAATTAGCGATCGCTGCAGATGCTCAGTCATAGGTCGTATGCGATGCGTAGTGTGTATTCTCAAGCAATCATCTACTCAACTCCCCCCCCCCCTCCCCAAGATTAAATCTTGAGTGCACTACTGTGTGAATATATGTAAATATAAAAAGAAAGAGTCCGCGC